>NC_056726.1:1066036586-1066053200 GCF_019279795.1 Protopterus annectens | reverse complement strand
TATTAGTAAAGTTAGCATGGGGATGGTGCTGATGGTTCTAATCTGGAAGTATTCACATATTTTGCATGTGAGGTATTGTTATGTTGGTTTTTCACTGATGGTCACTCTGTGTGTGGTGTAACATTACGAACCCCAGTCACATATCAGGTACAGCAGACAGCTGGTGAATGCCATGGACATTTTAAGGAAGTGTAGTACTGCAGAAATAGGGACAGATGTCAGTGTCTGTAACATACCTCTCAACCTCTTAGTGCAAGAAATCTGGACAAAGCCCAACAAAAAGGGGGAACAAAGGACCACAAATAGGGTCATATTTAAATACTGCTCTTATAAACTTAAAAAGTTACTAAAATAACAAGGTTTATTTATTTATTTTGCATTTTGTTGACCGTGTTTGTCCAGCTGAGCTGATAGCCCTTTTTCCGTGGAGGCCAGGGAGAAAGGCTCCACAAAATTACAATAAAATTACCCTTGAATATAGTACTATAAACAAAACATTAACATTTTCCCATTGGTACAGTAAAGGAATAAAAAATATATAAGGAGTTTAAGTTGATCTTCAACTTAAGATGATGCAGAAACAGTATGCAGAGTTTGTAAGTACAGTTAGTGAAGGTACAGCTAGTGAGGCGGTAGTATAATATTATAAATATTTTTAAGGTTGAGCAACGGATTATTACCTAGATAAGATGACTAAGAAAGGATCATACATGTAGTATATAAGTAGAGATACTTTTAGGATTGAGCAATGGGTTATTAGCTAGATAAGATTAATCGGGAGAGCTGACACAATTCAGAAATAAAACCAAAGAGGGCAGACAGTTTATGTTAGGTGGGTACAGTGGCATGTACTCACTTTGGTGGTAGATTTAGATTCTTTATGCTGTTTGAATGTTCCAATTTCCAATGGGAGTTTGTTCAAGAAATGGTGATACTTTTTAGGATTGAGCAATGGGTTATTACCTACATAATATTACCCGTGAGCGCTGACACAATTCAGAAATAAAACCAAAGAGGGCAGACAGTTTATGTTAGGTGAGTACAGTGGCATGTACTCACTTTGTTGGTAGATTTAGATTCTTTATGCTGTTTGAATGTTCCAATTTCCAATGGGAGTTTGTTCCAAGAAATGGTAGGGTAGTAGCTGCAGAGGTTTTTACCAATTTATAGAAGAAGATTAGAGAAGAAACCTCAAAACCTACACCACCAAAACACACACATAGCAACACAAAATACACACCTACATTCATGGAGGCCCTCAATAAAAATCTGCTAAAGCAACAGAGACCTACAAAGCAGAAATGCATGGAACCTTCACCCCCAACACAAGTCAGATGACACATAGCCCACATACTCAGTGTGTCACTCAAGCACAGCCCATAAGGCATAACAACGTACCCAACACTCTAGTCATAGGTGACTCTATAGTCAGGCACACTGATATTTCACTCACCAGGCTAAACAAGGAGAAAGTTACTGTCAGCTGCCTGTCAAGTGCCAGGATCTGTCACATAACGCATGCACTCAGTTCACTCCACAACAAGTACAAATATGACTCTATCATTGTCCATGTTGGTGTGAATGACCTGAGACGTACCTTCCTGGAGTACATGAAAAGAGACATGGAGGAGCTCTCCGATCTTGTAGCGCAGGCAGGTATGACCCTAGCCTAAGTAGCATCCTGCCATCACCCAGAATGATACCACAGTACAAGGACAAAATGATTGACTTCAACAATTGGCTAAACTTCTGAGTGTCATTCTAAGGGGATCAGTATCTGTCTGCCTGGGATGACATGATCGACAGACCATGATGCTTTGCCGAGAGATGGCTTGCACCTGTTGCCCTTGCTATTCGGATACTGGCTAAGGCTCTTGCTATCCCTATAGTGCATTTTAGGCAAGGTTCAAATGACAAATTCACCACCATAACAGGTGCAAGCAAGCAAAATCTGAGGGGTAATGATGCATAATGCTAGAAGTCTAAACCTCAAAATGCATCCTTTCGAGGCACTCCTTAAAATGGAAAACATCGAAATCTGTGCAGTGACAGACACCTGGTTCAAGGCTCCAGAGCACTTCTGTATTACCAGGCTATAATTCATACCACACCTTTCAGCAACCTAACCTGGACCAAAACACTAAAGGTGGAGGCGTGTCCATATTCGTTAAGGATATCCACACCTCCAGGCTAGTTGCTCAGCATAATGCATCCAAGATTATCCAAGTGCAACTAACTCTGGGCAAGACAGCAATCCAAATTGTAACTTGCTACAGATCCCCCACTATGCCCCAGGATTCCCACTCCTCATTTCTTGACACACTGGAAAATATTAGGGTGCAACCTAAAACCTTAATAATGGGTGATTTCAACTAGCCCACCATTATCTGGGAAAACTACTCATGTACCAAGTCTTTTGCTCAGCGTTTTCTTGAATTCATAAATTCCAGTGCTTTGGATCAACTTATCCACACCCTCACTAGGGGCAGCAATATCCTAGACCTGGTCATTACCAACATGGGCAACCGGTGTTCCACACCAGAGGTCAATTCCTCATTGGTCAGATCCGACCACAAGCTAATCAGCCTAGACATCCATATCCCGCCCCCCCCCCTTTTATGGAAACCACAGTAAAAAATTTCTCCAAAGCCAACTTCACGCTTCTTAAGACAGAAATGGCAAACTTTACAACACCCATGCAGACAGACAATAGAGTTATGACTGCTGAAACCTACACAAATGCACTTTATAAGCACTTACGAGTGCATGGATCGTGCTATCCCTAACATAACCAAGATGCAAGCCTACAAAAGGGAAGCCAATCTGCTGGTCCCTGCCATAAACAAACTCTACAACAAAAGAAGGAAACTGTTGCAAAAAAGAGTAAAATCTCATGACTGGAAGAACTCCCTGGTCAGCCTTAGTAAGAAGCTGAGATCCCTCATAAAATCCTCCAAAGCTAGTTATGAAAAATAAAATCGCCACTGATTCTAAAGACATCCACAAAGCATTCTATAGCTATGTCAAGAATCTCAATGGCACCACCCAGATCTGCTCTGAGTGACAGCGCAATGACACTAAATATACAGAACCAACTGATATTGACAACATCCTGGCAGATAGGTTCAGTGCTAACTTTACCCCCCCACCCCCTAAAGGGCCCATCTCTATACCAGAAGAAGGCAAAGCTCCTGTAATCACAGATGCACAGGTAAAACCCACACTCTCCAAAGCCAAGAACACAGCATCCATGGGACCTGGCAACATCCCAGGCTGCATTCTACATGAACTACAGAATGAACTAGCACCCAAACTAAGCACTATGTTCAATCATAGCCTCACCTCAGGCTTTGTGCCCACTGAATGGCACAGAGTGATGGTTATCCCACTCAACAAAGTGGGAGCCACCACGGATCCCGGGAACTACCACCCCATTAGCCTAAGGAGCCTGGTCTGCAAGGCCATGAAATGTATCATCATGGAACTTATAAACAAAGACATTGGTAATCTCCAAACTCTGGACCCCACCCAGTTCACATTTGTAAAAGGCAGATCATGTCTCCTAAACCTGATAGACTTCTTTGAAGCAGTCA
The DNA here is from genome assembly GCF_019279795.1 of Protopterus annectens. Taxonomy (NCBI): domain Eukaryota; kingdom Metazoa; phylum Chordata; order Ceratodontiformes; family Protopteridae; genus Protopterus; species Protopterus annectens. Next base: position 1,066,049,607 of record NC_056726.1, on the reverse strand, counting down.
CCAAAGCTGTAGATGAGGGTTAGTTGGTTCAGACAGCCTATCTAGATCTCGCCAAGGCTTTTGACACCATCTCCCACTCTGGAATTATAGATAGACTCACTAAACTAGGTTTAAATCCCTATGTCACAAGATGGGTTGCCAACTGGCTCACTGACAGAACCCACACTGTGAAAGTCGCAGACTCCAAATCCGACTTCAGACCAGTGACAAGTGGAGTACCACAGGGTTCAGTCCTGTGTCCTCTCCTGTTTGGTATCTACTTTTCTGAAGTACAGACTAACACAGAAGGTCTTTGGCTAATGAAGTTCACAGATGACTGCAAACTAGCAGCCATAAATGAAACTCTTAACGATGTGGACATCCTACAAAAGGGCCTCACTGAGACAGATGCCTGGTGTCAAAGCCATGGCCTCAAGCTCAATGCCAAAAAGTGCATTGTCATCCCCTTTGGTAAAAGCTCTGTACCCATGAGATACCACATAGGTGGCAGTCTACTTAACACCGAAAGTGTGATAGGAGACCTTGGGACACAGGTGGACAGTAGTCTCTCCTTTGATAATCACATCGCCACAGTAGTCAGGAAATCCTACTACGTGGCACACCTCATCACAAAAGGTTTCTCATCCAGGAAAAAAAGAGGTCATTGTTCCCCTCTACTCATCACTCATTAGACCCATTATAGAGTACAACGCCCTTTTAGTATGTACCTCACAAGACATCTACAACAACTGGAAAGGCCACAGAAATACCTTACAAAGAAGATTACCGGTGTCAAACAGATGCCCTATGCAGACCATCTAAAAAAACTCCAGCTTTACTCTGTCGCATATCGCCTACTTAAAGGCACTCTCTGTATAACATACAAAGCTATGTCAAACCCAGAGCTGTTGGACATGCTCCACTTAAAGAAATCCCAGTCTCTCCAAGCTACATGCTCTAGGGACCTAAACCTTGTCACCACAATAAACAGAACATGCCTAAGGGATAGATTCCTGTCTCGGAGGCTTCCCATACTCTGGAACAAACTACCTATCTATATCTAACAAAGCTGCTCATGAGCACTCTTTAAGAAAATCTTGATGATTGGATGGGAAATAGGAAATTCACCTCAGGGATCACCTCTGTGGCTCTGCTTGACAGGGGCAAAGGAAAATAATTTTCTTGGGTGGCGAAAGCCAGGGTACCTTTTAGGCTAGGCTTGTATAGGCCCTAGGTTCAATAGCCTAGTACCTACCTATGGACTTATGAACCTATAAGACAAATTGGGACAGAAAAATGGCTGGTACAAGATAGAGTGGATAAGCTGAAATGACAGAGGATTAGCTGGTGTGGGATGTCTAGCCAGTTTAAGTGTTTTAAAGAGAGGCAGTGATGTGATTTATAGCTTTGATTCACAACAACTCTAGACATTTTGTTATGGGTAGATTCAAGCTTAGGAGAGAGGTTTGGAGGTTGATGAGGATTTGGGAGCTTTATAATAGGCTTGGTAGGAGATAGGCATGAGAGAAGGAGATTTTAGGTTTGCTTACCTTTATTAAGGCAGCCTACCTGGTCACCCATTTATTCTTGGCTTCCCTAGGGTATTATATTCGTGGAAACACAATGTTGTAAACACAAGGCAGGGTATTACTCTGCCTATGTATGTGATACATAACACATTTTACTTACATTACAATATTCTGTTTCATCAGTTTTAACCATTTTATCAGCCTGCATTACATACACGTTTATTGTTCATTGGGGGGACCAAAGGTGCAATTACATCATGGTAGTTAAAATAGAGTTTGATTAGGCCATAATATGTATGGTGCTACCTGTTGAGGTCAAATCTGTCAATATTTTAGGACTTTTAGGTGCCCTTGTTTCTGTGTAGACTCCTGTATTTGGAAAGTTTCTGTGTACACTGCCAGCAAGTACACAAAGTGTACATGGTGTCAGAAGAGCTTGTTGGATTGCTCAGTCACATACATTTGATTCATTAGCATAAATTTCGGATACATATGCCACAATTTGCATTCAAAGAAAGTTTCTGTATTGATGCTTGACTACATGTGATTGCGTGCTGCTACGTGGAGTTTATTGAATTGAAAACTTGCTGCGCCCATGTACGCACATGGTAAAAATTATCATGTAAGCTTTACTGAATTTACAACATTGACATTCTGAATGTTAGTATTATTACAAAAGGACTAATAGTGCTAGAAATCTGTGTCTACAGAAAAGAATGCAAATGTAACTTATGTCTATAGAAAAGAATGGAAACTTAACTTGTGTTTGCATAGACAGTACGGATTTGCTTCAGATTTTTCATGCTATCACAAGAGGTTGATTTATGTGAGTTTATAGACTCACTACTTAGATGATACTTTGGAGCATCCATTTGATAACTTTTCTCAAGAATTCTTAAATAAATATTATGAATAAAAAGCCCTGGGATTCAGCAAGCTCTGCACGGCATGCAGGAATAGTGCAGTAGCTGCTGGAGGCAATATGGCCACCGAGAGATCCAGGAACAAGCTCCCGGGATGTGCATGAGCACTACTGCACTATTCCTGCATGGACACAGCTCCTGTATGCTAATTACCCCATTTTCAGGTGAAAACCATGCAAATGAGGTGAATTAGCAACCCAGGAAGGTGGCAGCCATCTGTGCAGGATTAGTGTAACCTGCAGAAACGTACTCGGTTAATAACCGAGTACATGTCTGCAAACTACAAAATGCAGCATGGAAAACAGTTGCAAAATAAAAAAAGATAACTTTTATTTTTTTTGGGGGGGGGCCGATCTTGGCCATTTAAGCATGGGGCAGCAGTGCGCAAATGGGATCAGCCATAAAATAAAAGTAAAACCATGGAAAAAGCATTTTCTGGAAAATCACAATTTTGCCATTATAGTCAATGGCAGGCAGAAGACACCAAGGCCAGTGAATAGTGGTTGCTAAGGGGGAAGGCTCAGTGTGGGACTTGTAACTAGGCATTAGCAGGCAATTCTATGCAAATGAGGGAAATGATACTTAATCACAGATTTACCTTCATGGCTAGCCTGCACCCAACCGTATCAGTGCAGGAAGACCATGGTGCAAGCCTAAGAGCTACCTGACATCATAGAGGGGTGTGTCAGGCATACTGTAAGCTTACTGGATCTCTATGGCTTGGGTTTGCCCTTAGCTTAGCAGAGGTAAGGAAGGGGGTGTGTCTGAAGCTACCAAGCACACTTTACATTGCCTAAACGGGTGTGCATGCCACACACTGGGTATGAAAAAAAAAGTAAACCAGGAAATAGCAGCTCCGTTCACATCTGACCACTGGGTTTGCACGGCATACCTCAGGGCTTAAATAGGAAGGCAATGGGAAGGGAAACAGCAATAGGAAGGTAATCAAACAGAGCTGGCATGGCTGGCAAGTGAAATGTATCAGAATCAGCCAATTACACAGGCAGCAGCCCAGCACAGCACACTACTATAAACTATGCAAACACCTTTCTCTCTGGTTTTTCCCACAAACTCTACACCATTGGTGTACACAAACAGGGAAATTTTACCTAACAAAAGCAAGAAAATGATAGGGGCTGCATTTGCTGTCATAAATCAACATGTGCAAGAGGCTGAGGGTGGTGAGGATGACAATGCTGATGACCAACCCACAGTGATGAGAAGGAGAAGAATGCACAGACCTAGGGTAACCTACCTGGGGCTACATGAGCTGGAGATAGTGGAGCACTATAGACTGGACAGGGACCTCCTACAGCAAATTTTTGAGCTGTGCAAGCCACGCCTCACACACAGAACCAACAGAGGGGAACCCATCCCAGTGGATACCAAGGTATGTGTAGACTTAAGAATACTAGCCACAGGTACCTTCCAAAGGCCAACTGGGGATATCATTTGGATCTCAGAGGCATCATCATCCAGGGTATTCTACGAGTTCCTGGATGCCATGTCAGCACATGCCGGTGAGCAATGTATTTCCTCAACACCCATGAGGCGTTGACCAGCAATATGCATATCTTCCACCAAATAGCAGCATACTCTGAAGTAGTGGGTGCTACAGACTGCAGGTACATATACATCAAAGCACAACCCGGCAAGTGGGGTAGAGTCTACATAAACCAGAAGGGCTTCCCCTCCATCAACTGCCAGGTCATGTGCGATGCCCAGGGCATTATAATAAATGTGTGTGCTGGCAGCCCTGGAAGCTATCACAACTCCCACATCTGACATATGATGCAGCTGTACCAGAGATTTGCCAGTGGGGACATCCCATATGGCCACCTAGTGTGGGATGCTGGTTATGCACTGGAGCCATGACTGATGATACCCATCAGAAATGCACATACACCCGAACAGGGACTCCATAATGAGGCACACACACAGACAAAGCATGTATTTGGGATGCTCAAGTCATGGTTCCAGTGCCTGGACATATCCAGTGGAGCCTTGCAGTACTCACCAGCTACATGTGCCCAAATTGTCATTGTATGTGCCATGCTACACAATATGATCCTGTGGAAACAGCTGCAGCAGGAACAGTATGGGACAGGGCCACACAGCCCCCCACCATTGCCAAGGCCTACACAGGCACAGAGTGACGCAGAGGAGGAACAACCTGTGCCTGCCCCAGTAGGCAGAAGGAGGCATGCCCAGTATGCCCAGGCCTTGGCAAAGAGGCAACGCATAGCACATACACTTACACAGTAGGAACTCAGGGCATGACACCTCACTCCAACTCGCACATACAGTAAAAGGTATGCCAAACATGACACTACCTGTGCTTAACCATGTATAGGGAGTGTACTATGTGCATCCAACATAGTCAGCCCTCCAGCACCATCCTCAATACTGGCACAGCCACAAGGTAAGTCATGCTCACTATCAATTGCTGAATGGAATTGTATGTTCTGCTACCTGTATCTATGGTATGGATGTGAGCATGTTAGGAAATCGGGTGGCTGAATGGGATGCCAGCAGATAGTAGACACCTATATTGGCAGCATGAAATACTTAACAAATACTGGTGTCAACATAGTAGGCAGTACTAGACAAGGTGACAAAACCCACTGCAGGACATGTGATGAGCCGAATGTGTGTCCATAGGATACACACATACATGTCAGTGAGGCTCACATACCCAACAACAGTCTCAGCCAGCAGGACAGGTGTAGACAAACACAAATAAAGGCTGTGACAAGGCCTCTGATTTATGGCTATGGAGAACAGCCCCCCTCCAGACCTACACAGACAGACTACAAAAGGTCAGGCAGTGGGATGTTAGTTCTGAAGGGTAAGAAGTCTGAAACTGAAATGTAGGTCAATAAAACCTAAGAAATGTAGTACACTGATATGCCTCTAGTCTGCATTATAGGTCAGAATACAAAATGAAATGGAGTACTTGAAATACCAGTACAGTCATAGCAAATTTGTACAGTTGTCAGGTGTGCCCCCCCGAAATCCTAAGTCAAAATTTGGTAACATGTATGTGTAGGTATAATGACAGTGGAGCACAGATTACCTGAGCTGGCCAAAGTAGCAGCATAGATTGTAGAATGTGTACAATATGCAGGGCTGTGTGTGTGTAAGATTGGTGTGTGTTGTATATGGTGTGAAAGTAGGCATGTGGGCATGGTGGGATTTATCCTGGTGGCCAGCGGTCAGCTGTTGATGACAGGGCCAAGTTCTCACAACTGCAGTGTCAAACACAATGCATCCCAGCAAGACACATTCCAACAGTAATCCATACTAATTGTTTGGATATAATATCTGTCATCATCTGAAAGATGGACATGGCATCAATGTGGGCCCAGACCTACAAACAGTGCACAGGTGAAAGTACGCTAAACAGAGAGTGTATAAAATGTTACTGTCAAATGGACACGCCTTTGGAATTGTACATACAGGTTAGCAGCACATTAGCTGGCTGGGTAGTATGCAATACTGATGTTGTCATCCCAAACACTGGCAGACCACAAAAGGCACAGATATGAAGTACTGAGAAACTGCTGATGTTCCTGCACAAGCCAGCATAAGTGGAATGCCCCATGTATATCTGTGAGTGAGCTGCAAATAGCTTCCATAGCACACATGCACACACCTCATCCCACCATCAGCCACAGGTACCTCACAGGTCTTATCCCTGCTGTTCGGAATGAGTACAATATGACCCCCACCTCTGTATGGGAATACCCACAGAATGCAGCATGCTGTAAGCAGCACCCTATCAGCATCCACATCAATGGATCAATAAGGACAGAAACTATTGACATTAACACCTTGCACACCTACCCTTTCAGCCCAGGGGAATATAGTGGCTTGCAGCCTTGGACTGTAGGAGTGACACAATGTGCTGGCCTGCTACAGATGGCCTGCATCACTACCAAATGCCCTACAGTGTTCTGTCAAAGGCCCGTGTCTCACCTGTACTGCCAATGTATGTTATCTCATGGACTCCCAAATAACAACATAACATAGCCCACTGAACCCAAATGCACGGCCATGTTGATAAATCCCAGTAGCATGGCCACAATGTCCCACTGCACGAACTGTGGACCGACCCCTAAATACTGCTGGGATGAAGTGATAACTAGTTTGCATAATGTTCAGAAGAGGATAGAATAACAGAGGGGGTAGAAGCATGGATGCCATGGAGTGTGTGAAGTCTGAAACTCAGTTGTTTGCACATATTATCCCTGCCTGCAAATACAGGAATAGGTAGCTACAAACCTGCTCTCAAAGCACAATGTGAAGGGGTAATGACCAGAAATTTGAGCCTTGCCTCTGGGTAACCTGTGTGAATCTATAATCTATACAGCTGTGAAGTATGACCACAACAGGATATGGTCACACTGTTACGTCGATGGATTTACAAGCATGGGGTCCTCAGCCACCACAGTACCAAGAACCATTTACACAGACCCATCAACAAGTGTCTGCAGCTCCCCCTCCAGAATGGCATGATTGTGCAAGAATATGTAGGCTGCATACTACAATACTGGACACAGTTTCATTCATCCTGTGTTCCCCAAGAAATGACTGCAAGCAAATATGTATACCTGACAGTAGTTGATGACGTAAAACATCACAGTGTAGCACAGTACATATGTCTGAATATTTCTGCTAACCCAAAACCATGTAGCAGATGCAGCACAAGCACAATTACTTACAGTAACTCACTATCCTTTGCCCATTGTGACCACATATTGTCAGCTGATCTACAGATATCCTCCAGAAACAGATTGCTAGCTGTAGGTGAAGACCACAAAAGCCTCCACTAGAGTACAACCTGCCTGGAATGGATTCACATATTCAATACAGAAGGTCATGCTGGCTCCCACAATTACAGAAATGAAGCCCATGTCTGGCAACAACAGTGGACTATACATAGCTGACAGTCACAAATGTTTGTGTACACACTCCACATTGCACACCAGTCATGCATTGCATACATATCGGATAGGAATACACACATATATCCAAGGACAACACAATATAATAGGCCAAACTTACACATACATAGATGTGTGGAAGAGAGTGACCTACAGTGACAAAGAGCTTTCCATCATGAGGCTTGTCCCACCCAGCACACATCCAATTGGCTAAAACCATATGATGTGCAAATGTCAATCACTGTAGACATTTACTTCTGGTATCCCTCAGCAGTACAGTATATGTGGTGCTTGTGATAACTGTGTAACATGACTGTACAAGCCAGTATTCATCTAGCAGTTGTATACACAATCCTGTTAAATATAAACCTGTGTGTGACTGATTGTTGTGTGTGTGCTTCTGGATGAATGGTTTATGGCCCATTCACACACACTGCACTCCCCATTGCCCTACTTTGGCAAGTCTGCTGATGGTCATTTACCTTGAAATACACCTTTGGTGAAGGAATAGCCCTATAAGATCTGTGGTACGTGCTACAGCTGCGCAATGCTATAGTGTGATGTACTAGTTAGGTAGGAGTTCTAATCCCAGATATGGTAACTGTGAAACTCTATGTGTGTGTGTGTGTGTTTGTTTGCCTGTGTAGGGATCAATGCTTTTGAGGCCATTCACAGTCAGTACACTTTTCATTGCCCTACTTTGACAAGCCTGTTGATGTCATTCACCTAGAAATATTCCTTTGGTGAAGGAATAGTCCTGTAAGCTCCATGACACATGCAAAAAATGCGTAATATTATAATGTGATGTACTAGTTAAGTAGGAGTTCTAATCCCAGACATGGCAATTTTGTGTGTGTGTGTGTGTGTGTGTGTGTGTGTGTGTGTGTGTGTGTGTGTGTGTGTGTGTGTGTCATCAGTATCCTGTGTAGAGGTAGCTGTGATTGTGTAATAACAGGACTCATTGTGGGATGGGTTTTGCATATTTTTTATGGAGGACCTATTATTTGTCACAATGTCCACCTTACAAGGACAACAGAAGTCAAACAGCAGAGAGGTTTGTGTAGACAATCCATACCCCTACATGTGACATTATGCATTGGGGAGCAATATAGGCACATTTGTATTACCCAGAGAACACTCTCCACCATATCTCATACACAAACACACTTGGCTAGGCAACAACCACTATATTGGTAGTTCCCTGTATATTGCCCACAGATAGCAACCATGGTGTGATTGCAGTGGACTACAGATGGCATGGCACCCTGTTCCATCCCTACAATAGGCAAATAATTGCAATCAGTGGTCATTTGCTATGTTCCCCGCTGGACACCTACAACAACTGTAGAGTCAGCAAATGTAACCCACAAAGGAAATACCATGCCTTATACACATGCCCTGTATAGACAGATGTCACTAACACCAATGAATACCTGTATCATCCTGTCAATGCAGGTGCAGCATCAACCTGAGTTCCATTGCCAGTTTTCACCACATGAGGTCAGGAATGCTACATCAGATGATTACAATCTGTCCGCACAACATGCCACAGGCACCACAGATACACTTCCACATGTCACAGAACATACATGTGGGACATGTGCACATCCAAGACACTGTCCATGTTATGGAACATAGAGCACATACATGACAAGCATTGCACAGCACTAGCCACCCACAATAGTAACCCACATGACAGGATGTTGAATACAATACCCACCTGTGTGGGCCAATCCAGAGACTACACCCCTGAGCCACACTGCAGACCATAGTCATGTGGCCTGATGCCAAGGTATACCCTCTGCCTAGCCTTGTACAGCCTTCTGGCATAGTCAACCACTACACACCTGTGAAGCAATGAACCCATGCATGTCAGTACTGGCAAACCTGTGTCTGTGTGTGTGGAGATTAATGATATGGAAGCCATTCACACTGACTACACCTCCCATTGCCCTACATATAAGTACCAAAATAAGATTATGGCACCTGTTTTTTATCACCTTCACAGACAACAACCTGTTAGTGATATATATATATATATATATATATATATATATATATATATATATATATATATATATATATATATATATATGTGTGTGTGTGTGTGTGTGTGTGTGTGTGTGTGTGTGTGTGTGTGTGTGTGTGTATGTATTTAGAGAGAGAGAGTATGTGCATTAATAAACAACATGATGCCAGGAATGAAAGGTCGGTGTCTCATAATTGCCTAATCTTGCCTAATAGCCTTGGAATTCACCCTAATGATCATGATTTTATTTCTCTCCTTACAGCCTTATACCACATACCAGATTCTAGCATGCTCCTGCTAGGTATGATTTTGCCTCCAGTAAAGGCTAGAGCATTTTATTCAGTCTGTCTTTCCTGTTTGTGCAGAATTCTGTCATGGAAATACTTAGACACATCCACTCTGAAGATGTCACTCTGCCAGTGTTATGTTCTTTTATCGTTGCTTGCCCATATACAGGTCCCTGCATTGTTCAGCCCTGTGCAATATCTATAATATTTTTACAGCTGGAACCAGAAGGTTATCAAAATCAAACAGTACAAAATTACATTCTTAGAATTTCATTAGCATCTGCAAACAGTAGTTTTAAATAGTTTATTTATACAAAGTGTGTGTTTGTGAAATGCCCTTTTTTGATACACCTGGTGGCTAGAGGTACTCAGGCTCAAACCCTGTACCTTGGGTACAAGGTAAAAAGAGCCTAAACTCCCTAGCCACCACCACTTGTGAATTTGATCTGTTCCTCATAAAATCTGTGGTTTTCAGGATTTTTGTGGCAAATCACTGCAGGATTGAATTCATTAAATAATGACAGACATTTGACTTTCATACTTCATATTCTTCAGAAAATAAATGGTAACAGAAAACCTTTTAATTCAGCAATTTTCTAAGTTTATAAAATCACCATTTGAAATGTGTCCCCATTTTGGGGCTGTATTCCCCCATTATTGGCTTTGTCCAGGTTTTTTGTGCTAAGAGTTGAGAGCTGTGGTGAGAAGTGAGAACTGAATTTGTATTCCCCCATCATTGGCTTTGTCCAGGTTTTTTGTGCTAAGAGGTTGAGAGTTATGGTGAGAAGTGAGAACTGAATTCACTAAATGATAACCATTTAAGTTTCACGTCTTCCTATCTTTCAGGAAACTGCTGATTTGGCATAGTGGTATGTTGTCCTGACTGTAGTGCATAGGGTCCTGGGTTCAAAACTTGTCAGTGAAATGCATGGTGATAACACAACATTTTATTTTAGCAACTATCCAAATTATACAAGCAATGTTTAAAATGTGTCCCTGCTTTTTGGCTTTCTGTCCCTCCACCCCCCCCCAAAAAAAATGAAATTGAAAATAAGCTGTGGAGAATGCCTACGGCTTACACTACTGTCATTCTATTTATAGTGTGGGTGTGGAAGTAGACTTTTATGGTGGAAATGTTCTGAATTGGGCAGTTTTGTCATTACTGGTTCATGCATTTTGTTTCATTGCCTACAGTACAGACTACTGGAAAATTTTTCATACAAGAAATTTATAATGCACTCTGTCTAACAAGTGTACTGTGTTATACAAGGAATATAATTTAATAAAGTCAGGAAGGTTTATCAAAGAAAAGAACACATGTATGTTTCTTGTTTTGTGTGCAAAGGGCCAATGATTTGAAAACAGCCCAAAGGTAATCTTTATCCACCACTGGCCAGATGAATTTTCTTTGGATGTGGTGTGGGTTTCAATGCTGTTTCAATGAATGTGAGTTTCAAGGACAGAGAAGTTTTAATGCCAAGTCTATTTTCATTGTGAGACAGTATTGCTTTGTTTAGCATATGCCTATTAGTGTGTTTGCATTGTACTGTAAAATGTTAAGAGAGTGTATGTGAGAGATCGGAGAAAGAGAGTGAGTGAATGCATATAAGAAAGCTGAAGGGAGTGTGTGTGAGAGAGAGATTGGAGACAGAAAGAGTGAGTGATTGCATGTATGAAAGCTGAATAGACTGTGTGTGAGAGAGGTTGTAGAGTAAATGTGCAATTTGTTGTAAACTGACTGAGTGAGTGAGTGTGAAGTAAGTGTTGCCAGTTTAGCTATTTGACTTGTTTGGTTTGACTTATTCTCAGATTGGGGAGAGAAGGAATTTATTTGTATCTTCTTTTTTAAAACTCAAACTCTAAAAACATAAGATTTGTTTCTGCAGAGGGAAAACATAAAGTGTAACACATGAAAATTGAGTTGTTCATACCGTACTGTATTTCTTTGATTTTTTTTCTGGTTGCTTGAGACTGCCGGTTGCTTGCTCAGTTGTGATATGATATTTTGGTTGACTTTGTTAGACCTATATGACATTTTCTGTAAGCATTTTTGCATCCTCAGCATTAGTTTTAGCAGATTACCCTAATGTATGTTGTTAAAAATTTGATGGGTTGTAACTTGTTATAGGTTTTGTGTTGCTTGCTGTATGTCTTTGGTTCAAGTATTAAATGGTGACTTTCGGACTATAAAGACTAGTCTCTGGGACTTTGTAAACTGTAAAATGCTATTCATCATTATTGTAACACTGTGTATACAACTTTAATACACTCGTATTCATGTGCAGTAAGCATGTATTCCTCACACACAAGTACTGTCCCAGTAAATCTGAATATGAGAATTGATAAACTATACTTATGTAAAAGTAACTCAAAAATAACTAGTTACTGTAGTTAGTAACTAGTAATAGTAATATATTACTTTTTTAGAAAAAGTAATAAGTAATAGTAATATATTACTTTCACTTAAAAGTAACTAGCAATAGTAACTTATTACTTTTATAAGTAACTAGCACAACACTGGTCACAACAAACCATGTTAAACCAGTAAATGTATGAGGTTACCACAGCAACATGTCAATACTGGCCCACTGTGCCTCCAGCCACAACTCTGTCAACATTTATACATGACATAGCTTAGTGGAAAATCACTTTGGCTATGGTGTGCAGGGTCCTGGGTTAGAGCCTTGCAAATGTTGTTTATTTTTTAGGATGGGAGGTTGGCATAATGGTTTAAGGTGTTTACCTTGCAAACACAAGGTGCAGGGTTTGATACTCACATGGGGTAATTGCCTGGGCTTAAAATGTCCCACAAGGGCAGTTAGCCTAGTATTAACCTATGAACATATGTCATGTAGTAAGAGGTGCATATGTTCAGTACACCATTATTTAATGACGTCATACCTTTTAACAAGCCAATGAGATATCAGACAGCTAGACATGTTATGTATAGTAGGGGTTATATCTGAGGACAAAACCTGGACATACTGTTGTAGAGTGTACAGTACTGAGGTCTGTGTACTTATGGTGATTGTCGACAGAGTGTATATTGTGTATATGTACCTTGGCCTGTGTACAGACTGTGGTAGTTATCATTGGTCTTGGTCCTGTTCTACCTGATGTTGCATGCTGTTCCAGTGTATGGTACCCTATCGGCGTACATGTTTGTAGGGCCAAACCTACACATGTCCCATACCACAGTCAGGCATCAGAATACACTGTGTGTTGGTCCAGTATATGTAGGGTTAGTGTGTGAGTGGCACATATGAGGATAGTGTTGATCAGACAGTCCATATACTGTAATATTAAACACACACCAAGAACTGATTGT
>NC_056726.1:1066012386-1066036086 GCF_019279795.1 Protopterus annectens | reverse complement strand
CATTATACATTACAATGAGTATCCTGCTATATAAACTTTTACTGCTGCCACTTCACCCTCTCCCTACTGCACAAATAATGATAGTTTTTATGTTTATATAGTCAGAAATTATTGTAAAGGGCAATGTAAAAATGATCTGATGTGCAGTGATACATGAGAAGAGATAGCATAATGTAAAAAGGTTTAACACATTTTCATTAATTGAAATGCAGTAACAAATGAACTATTTCACTGTTGATGACTTTCAGCACATGTATAGTTAAGTAAGCACTACAGCAAAATCTATTCAATAATACAGATCAAATTGTAATCAATGTTTATACAATGCCTTAAGACATCACTGAAAAGTGATCAGTGAGCATGCAGGTATGACTTTAACAATAATAGGAGTAACTTTTCTAGATAAGAAAAAAGTATTTTAAGATAAGAATAATACCAGATGACCAGTGACAGTAGACCATGTACCACCTGGCATAGCCCACAGATATCACTGTATGCATTACTTATACTCTTATGTGTTTTATTTTTACATTAAAGGAAACACTAACCTGAATGTAAAGGTCCATAGTTGTGGACTAAATGATGCCTCTTTGCTGGAAAGCCACATGCCACCATGGGGTCACTTATTGTTGCTGTTGACTGGTCATTATTACTCATAGTGAGACCAAAACTGGGATCTGCAGTGACAGCATGTGATACTTCACTACCAGGCAGGTGCATGATCATATTGTACAAAATGCAACAGACAGTAAACGTCTTGCATGCAGTAGCTGCGTCATACTGAAGGGCACCCCCCAGACTCATCCCCACACCTGAAACACTTCTTCAGGGACCAAGGACCCACTATATAATAATACATATTTGGGATAGGAATGTGTTATACCTGTTATCTGCAGTTCCAATTGATATCCAGCAGCACCTGGAACAAAAAAAATGAGGAAAGGGGGAGACAAAACAAAAACAAAAACATTAGTAGTAAGAAATGCATTTTTTTCATTGCCAGTTACTTATATGCAATATTAAAAAAAAAAAAAAAAAAAAAAAATATATATATATATATATATTTTTTTTTTTCCAGTTACCAACAAGATGACCACTAGCCATCTTACCATGCAGGAAGAGGTGGTTGAGTGAGGTAGTGTGCCAGGTATTGGAATCATTTGCACTGCCAGAATACTAGACAGACACATTGGCAACACACCTCCCTGCCTCACACACTGTCTGGCAATTGAAGGAATGGTAGCCCTTTCTTGCAGTACCACTCCCCTTGTGGACCAGAAGTGGCCCTAATTGCAACATGGGTGCATTCTATTGTGACAAGTACCTCAGGGAAATATACCATCCTATAAAAGGTATACATAGTCCTGGTTCAGTCTTGTGACAACATTGGGAAACTGATATATTGACGAACAGGTCCCAAGAGTGCATCCAGGAAGTGTTGAGTATTCTTTTGGTAGAAGCCTGTAAGAGCCCCAATGTGTCCCCAGTCTCACTCTGTAAGGCTGCTTTGGCAAGTATAGAGAGGGCTATATATACCTTAGTGTCCACAGGGAGAGGGAGTCTACACATTCTGCCAGTGCCATGGTCAAACATACCCACTAAGACCCTACCAAGGACTTCCTGATTGTCAAAGTTATAATTAGTTATCCTTTGCTTATACTTTCACATTATTAGCTGGCAAACACTGCTTGGCTCAAATGGTTTTGGCCTAGCCAAGACAAGAAACTCACACATGGAAATAAGAAAGCTAACAGCAGGTGGCAGCATTTTCACCAACTGCAGTTCTGATTGATTTGGTGAAGCTTCCCTTTATAGAACACATCTGCAACCAGTGGTAAAAAGTGGGGAAAATTTGACTATGAATCACGAATGAAGTACAACATACTTCATTAGCATATGCTGATTTTTATCACTCCTTATTTACATCTCATTGTTAGCACATTTGCATAGGCATATTCAAGGTCAGTGGCTTTTTGCGTAAATAATGTCTATCAATCACAGCTTAGCTGCACACATATGCAGACATTGCAGATAGCCTAAGCTCATTTGTGAAAATTACTATGAATACCCCCATTAGAAGAGACCTAACACTTCTAGTAGTAAATAAAGTGACTTTCTGGTAAGAAAACTGTGGTATATTTACTATAAAATGTCATAGCCTTTGGCATGAAACAGATGCTATTTACAGTAGCATGAATCAGCCTAACTGGTACCACAGCATTAAACACAGCCAAATGCTTCATTATTTTAATGGACTTACCTCACCCGGACTTCTGAAGGCAGTTTAAGTGAATCGCAAGTACATGTCTAAAAAGGAACTTCATTATAAAAATTAAAAACTCTCACCTCTTACCCTGTAAAGTCAGGGTTAGGCTCCGGCAGTGTGACATTATTCACAGTCTTGCTATTTTCCGTATTTGTCAGTTCAATGTTCTCAGTAAAGCAAAGTCTGTGTGTGTTGGTCAGCATGGATGTCTGGCTGTTCTGATGTCTGTAAATTAACAGAATCCAAATAATGTAAAGTGGAACATCAGTTCGCTGACAGAGCACTACAGCTGGAAAGCAAAACTTTAATTTTAAATATTAAAGCATTTGTCAGGCCACAACAAAAATCACACTTGTCTTTGCTGCTGGAAGACTGGAAGGCTATTCCCACTCCAAGTGATTGGAATACTAATGCTATAATGCAGCATGGGGGGTGCTGCAATCATGAGGGTCTTATCCTTTGGATGAGATGTTTATTTTATTTATTGCATTTGTTAACTGGGAAAGTCCACTGGGCCTGGAATAAGCACATTTTCAGTGGAGACATGGGGAGAAAAGCTCCACAAAATTATATACAAAGATAAATATTAATACACATCAGGTTGCCATGGGGAGTTGAGTGCAGTGTAAGAATAGTAGGAGATAGAAGGGCTGGGGAGGGTAAGGACAGTGTAAAGTGACAGGGAAGCAGGAAGTAGGCAGAATGAAGGGAAGGAAGTGATAGATAGAGGTATAACACCGAGAAGAGAAATCAGGAGTTGGGGTAGTGTGTTGGGGTACAGGAGCATAACCAATGCGAGAAGGGATGTAGTTTGAGGGATTTTTTAAAGGAGGCAGGATTGCTGATAGTTCTGAGTGAAGGGGGGGGGGTTATTCCATGCTTTAGAGATGGTATATAATGCAACATTTAACCAGCTGTAAGCTTAGGTTTCTCTATGGATAATAACACTTTTCAGACCTAAGGTGTCACTTATGCTGGTACATGGTCAGTACGGAGGAGAGGGAAGGGCAGGTTTCTGAGTTGTATATGAGCTTATGGGCTATAGTTAATTGTAGAAAAGTAAGATAGTGAGAGGGGATTCTAGCCAATTTAGTTGATGCAGAGAGAGACAGTGATGGGTAGAAAATGTATTTGTAGAAAATTTAGCAATTTTGTTGTTGCAAGAGTCTAGTTTTGTTTTCAAGGAGGACTGTAGATTACTGAGGATAAGACTGCCATATAGAAGTATTGGAAGCAGGAAGGATGAGGCCAGATCCTTTTTTGTAGAGAGGCTAAGAAAATAGTTGTGCCTGTACAGGGCACCTAGGTTTTGATTTTTTTTACTGATGTTGCTGTAGATGTGAAGGTCAAAAGTTAATTTGTCATCAATGATGATACCTCACAATTTGGTACTGGGGAAGACCAATGATGGTGTTATTTTGGGAATGAATGGAGAATAGTGACTTGTCAACAGGGCTGAATTTTTGGGGGGTAAATATTAAAAGTTTTGTTTTATTGGTGTTGAAAGCGAGATGGTTCTGGGATATCCAGGCTTCGGTGGAACTAAATGCTTCTTGGGTGAGACACTGTAGTGTAGGGGCAGATTTAGCAGAGCAGATAATAGTTGAGTCATCTGCATATTGGATAACAGCACTGTGCGTGAGAGAGGAATGAAAGTTGTTGACAAATATGCTGAATAAGAGGGGTCCCAGTATTGAACCTTGGGGACACCTGTATTTGTAGTAATGAAAGGAGAGTAAAAGTGCTGCCATTTAGTAGATTGCTGCCTGTTACTGAGATAGTTAGTAAACCACTGTAGGGCAGGGGGAGAAAGTCTGAGCTTCATTTCAAGCTCTATTTACTGTGTCGAGGAAGGAAATGAGGGCTGTGTTAGTACTATGTCCAGGCCTAAAGCCATGTTGAGTGGGGGACAGGATTTGGTGTTGGATCAGGTAACTGAGAAATTGAGTGTGAATACATTTCTCAAGTATTTTGGAGATTGGGAAAAGAGGATTGCAATAGGACTGAAGTTTGAGATGTCGGGTGTTGTTGCCGCCTTTATGAAGTGGAAGGATAAATGCTTTTTTTCTAGATATCAGGTATGTAGGATTCCTAAATGGACCATTTGAGAAGGACGCTGCTAGGATATACAATGGAGGAGGCTGAGAGTTGTAAGTGTTCTGTGGGTAAGTTATCAGGGGAGTTCGTACAGGGTTTAAGTTTGTGAAGAAGTTTTTTGATGGTGGAGGTGGGTATGGATGTTAGAGTCAGAGCAGGTAGAGGATTAGAAGAGGAGTGTACAGGTGGAGTTCCTGGTGGGTCGGTTATTGTAGGTGTGAAGGTGGTAGTAAGTTTTTGATTGTGTCAATGAAGTATGTGTTAAAGAGGGAGGCTATCTCAGAGGGTGTTTTTTCAGGGTTTGAGCATGGGTTGTTGTTAGTTCCAGGGTGGAGAAGAGAGTTGATTGCTCCTCAGATGTTTTGGGGGTTTTGTCTTTGTTGGTCTTGAATAGCTTGGAATTATTCTTTTTTGTTTTTAAAAACTAGGCATTTAGCCTGATTGCGCAGTTGTTTATAAAGAATGAGGTTGGATAATTATTAGTTTTTTTGACAGGCTTTGTGGACTTTGTAAGCCAAATAGCATGTTTTGCCTTGATCCTTTTTAACTGGAGAGGGACAAGGCTATTTAGGGTACTAAGAAATGTAGAATTGAAGAATTCTACAGCTTCGTTGAGTGGGAGAAATTTTAGTGGGCTCCAGTTAGTGTTCTGCAGGATGTCATTGAAGATGTTTGGGGAGAAATGGGATAGATCGCTGATCTATATTGGTGTACATTTGGTATGGAGGTGGGCTTATGTATTATGAATGCTAGAGAGTGATCACTAATGCTATTTGGGAGAGTCCCTGTGGTGTAAATTTTTTCTGGGTCAGAAACCAAGATCCAATCCAAGATTGAGCCTTTCTTTTCCTTTATGTTGTGTCTAGTAATGCTGGAGATTAGCTAAGTATAGATATGATGGTTAATATCTGTAGAGGGGCTGTTACTGGAAATATCTAGCCAGTTATTATTGATGCTGCCTAGGTTGATAGTTTCATTTTTTATATTGTTGGTTGCCCAGGCAAGAATTTCTTCAAATATAAGAGTGTTATTGCCTGGGGGGGGGGGGGTGTATACGTCTATGGTGCAAAGGCTTTTGCAATCATTAAGTCTTAGGAAGGTGACAAGTAGCTCTGCAGTGGAAAAGTGGAGAATTGGTTTGGAATATGGGATTGCTGTAAAGGAGCTTGGTACTAATAAGGCAATGCTACCACCTTTTTTATGTAGTCTATCAGTTCTGAGGAAAGAGTAGTTTGAGGGAAGAAATTCGGAATCTTTGATGTATGGTTTTAGCCAGGTTTCAGTGGTAAAGTCTGGATTATGTTGATTTAGCCATGTGTGCAGTTGGGGAATTTTGTTTATTAATGCTTTGAAGATTAATTGTGGTAATGTTTAGAGATTTTATGGAGTCAGGGGGTTATAAGAAGGAGGAGAAGGGTCAGGCTTAGGATGCATGTGGCCACAAAGGACTACTTTACTGAGAACATGGAAGTAGGTGGGTAGAGGCTTCTTTTTTAGAAAATGGAAGCATTTGAAGTTAGGGTTGTATGGAAGGTTGTGGTGTGGGGGGGTGATGAGTTTCTTTAGTAATATTAAATCTGTACTATAGAGAGTGGAACATATGGCAGAGTAACTGGGGAGGGTGTGTGTTTGGGAAGACATGGAGGGGGATGGTGTAGGTGGTATGTAATTTGCATGAAAGGAAGATAGTCTTAGAAGAAGTGAGAGGTACATAGTAAATGTATAAAGAAAGATGTTGAATATAAGAGGCATAACTATGTGATGTTGTAGTTAAAGAAGGTTTGGATGAGAATTGTGATGTGGCAGTGAGGATGGGGGAGGTATAGTAGTATAGAAGGAGTGGAAAGGCAAAGATGTGACTAGGATTACTGGGTTAAGAGGGAGGGCAGTTGTAAGGGGTGGAAGGTGGGCTTAAGGAAAGGAGTGGCGTGTAGGATGTGAGAAGACTGCGTTTAGGAAGAGAGAAGAGGTGGAGAGTATGGAGCTAATGAGGAATGGCTGTGTGTGTGATGGTTGATGAGGTAGGAGGGAGGGTTGTTGAGGGTGAGTTCTGTGATTGGAGGATGGATGGGTAGGTGGTGCGAGGATAACTAAGTGTAATTGAAGTGAAGGTGGGTGGGAATGGGAGTAGGGCAGGGGAGCGGAGTGACCCTGAGTGCAGTCAGGGCAAACAGAGCGGGTTTGCCCAGCAGGAAGAGTAAGGAGTGCCAAAAAAACAGAGGGGAAAATTTGAATGTAATTGGGAAACTACACTCCTGTATAGTTAAGGGTTTTAGTATATATAAAATACAGGAGAATTAATGGGTTTCTCTTAAGTTTGTAGTTGCTATTTTGTTTTTAGTTTGTAGTACTTAAAAGGGAGATTAAACAGTGGGCAATGGCTTATAACTAGGAGTCTACTGCTATCTAGTAGATTTTGAGGGAAAGAACAATTAATTGAACTAAAAAAAAACTGTTGAAATGAGATCCCATCTGCTTGTGTTGGCAGATATGAAAGATTCCATGTCAGCTATCCAAAAGAGTACACCTGACCAAATTTCATTTTGTAATAGGAAGATCACCTTGAGTATCCCCTGTAAATATGTCACCAGCCTATTGGAATTAACATAGCAAATAATAAAGAAATCAAAAACATGTTTAAACTATACACAGGTTACCTGGAAACTGTAAATGACAACTCTGAAGGAATGGCACATCAAAATCCATGAAAAGAAGTCAGTGGGACTAATTAATTCACCTCAAGAAAAAGTCACCTTTAAATAACAAGGTTTCCATCTTTACCTACATGTTTTGCTCTTTGTATTGTTTTAGTAACAGCACATTTACCTTCTATCTCACTTTGGCCTGGAGAGTGTAGAAGTTAATACATGCTGAGACAGTTCCAGCAGTTGCCTGTAGAGTTCTACATCTCCCTGAACATGAGCTACCTCTTCATAGGAACCTAAGGACAAACTGAGCAAGTGATATAGGGGACCATAAGATGTCTAGCCATATATTCCTTTAAACAGGTACAAGAACATATTTGAGGACGTAACATTCTTCACTTCACAAATTGAACTGGGCCATGTGTGAAAAATGTGGTTTATGTTTGTATATACCAATCCAGTCAAAGACTAGCCTTAAATCTAGTCAAAGTAATACTTTGCTGGAACTGTAGTGGAAATGTATCGCATAGACTAATAGTATGCTGAGTTAGTAACCTATGTTTCTGCTCTAAAACCTTTAAACTTATTGGTCAAAAATCTTTGACTCCTTTCCAGTTTAGTCATATGTTCTCATATTTATATGCAAAGGTGGATATTGTATTCAATACTGGGTCTTATAATAGGAAATGTGCAGTGCTGGGATGACTTCTTTGGAGATAGAGTATGGTGTCTTGGAGAATAACTGGGCCAGATGGAAGTATTTCCTGACTGTTGTGGAAACATGATGATTGAATAAGAGGAAGTTGTGCACATAACTTCCCAGGTTCCCTAGAGCTGTAGCTGTTTGAAGAGGAATACCCTTTATGATATATGAATGATATATGAGGTGAGGCTGCAGCTTTTAGGCCCAACACTACTATGCATCACTTTTTTTTATTTAACTTGAAACAGTTTTTGGTAGGCCAGGTATGTGTATGTTTCAGCCTTTGCTGAAGCTGTTTAGTATTAGTGGATGTGCAGATAACAGTATCCAGCCATCAGCTAACTTGATCAGACACACTTCTGGGTTACAAGTGTGGATATCTGAAAAATTAATGCAAACAGGAGAGGGCTTTTCACTGATGCTTGTTGTGGCTTAATAGTTACAGTTTTATATTCAGAGAAGGTACCAGCATCTTTCACAAGTTGGGAAATGTTGAATAAATCATCTGATTTTTCAATAACAGCAGCAGGGGTAATAGTTTCAAAAGCCTTGAACATGTTGAGATAAGTAATGCAGGCTAATGGCTTGCCAATTTGTATTCAATAAGTGGATATACATGATGTGTAGAGTCACACAAACATGGAAACGTCATGGCATTCTCATTACTGCATAAGCAGCTGAATTGTATGCCAATCCAAGATGGCAGAGCTATTCAACAAGATATAAAGCAATCGTGTACACTTAATGTAGCCTTTTGCCTTGTATTCCAAAACCTATAGGAATGCAGTCACAGAAGCTACGCTAGAGGGGTAGAATGTCAGGGGCTTCTGCTCTTCTGCATGTGTATGTGCAAGATGGGCAACTCCATGCTGCTGCTGATAGACCTTGAACAAAAAGGAGAAACATGTTTAGACCCTGTTTAACTTTTCATGGTTTGCATGAGGTGGAAATAGAGTGCTACAGGGTGATAGAGAGACACTGCATGAACTCTGCAACCTCTGTCGTCCTCAACTAACAGCAAGGTCAAACTGAGGGCAACCAACACTCGTGGAGACCAAGGTATTTGTAGCACTTAGAATATTAGCTACAGGAGCCTTTCAGAGACCAGCAGGTTACATGTCACAGGCATCAGCATCCAGGATCATACATCAGTTCCTGAATGCTATGCTACAGCATGCTGTTGACTTTATATTTTCCCTGTACCCTGAAGGACAGAGCAAGAACTATGCAGGATTTCTCTCTGTAGCACACTTTACTGAAGTCTTGGGTGGCATAGACTGCACACACATTGAGATCAAAGCTCCACCCAGGGAACAGAGAGGGGTCTACATAAAGAGAAAGGGGTTGCAGTCCATTAACTGCCAGGTAATGTATAAAGCTAAGAATGTGTACCGACAGCCCTGGCAGTTGCCATGACTCCTGTATCTAACTCACAGCTCTACCATAGGTTTTCAAGAGGTGCTATACCACAAGGCCATATACTGGGGTATGTAGGGTATGCACTCAAGCCATGGCTGATGACACCCATCAGAAATTCACACACACCCTTGGAGGAATGCTATAATGTGGTTAATGCTCAAACAAGAAATATCAGAATGTGTGTTTGACATGCTGAAATCAAGGTTTTACTGCCTAGATACATAAAAGGGTGCTCTGCAGTATGATCTCAGTGTTTGTGCTGAAATTATCACAGTCTGTGCTATGCAATATTTGAGAAAACAGCTGCAACAGGAACACCAAGGGTTAGGAGCAAACATTCCACCACTACTGACAAGGTCACCAAGTCCACATGCAGGTAAGGAGTCAGAGGGGAGCCACCAGCTGCTGTGGGTGTAGTTAGATGTAGGTGTGCAGAATATGTCTTCATCTTGGCCAAGAGGCAATGGATGGAAAACATGCTAACTGTCAAATATGTATGTGTGCTGTACTTTTAAGAAGCATTTCCGAAGACAGCACGTGCATATAAATAGCAAGGACGTGCTAGCTTTAGTGCTATTTTGAGAGTGCAGCCAGAGAGTGAGCATGTATGTGAGAGAGATAGAGTCAGTTTGTTTATAAGTATATATAAGTTTAAGTGATTCCCTCATTCCTAATGGGTTTGTACATAATAAAACTGCTTGAACAAAAAGCGAATGACATAGTGCCAGAACTGGAATACCAGTGACTGCTTTTCAGAGATACAAGGTGCAGAATTAAAGGTGAAGGTAAAATAAAAGAAACAAGAGCAAAAAAGGGCTGGAAACACCTAAAGGTAATGAAAACTTCCACAAACAATGATTTTATTAAAAGAGATAAAACAGAGCATTATAAGGGTACAAACTGCATAACATAGAATGTCTATGAAGCAAATAAGCATAAAAAGTTTATTATTTAAATGAAATGTTTGAAATTAAGTTATTTGATAGAATGATTATTAGAGAAGCTTATGAGAGGTTCAGACTGTTACCTCAGAGTCGTAAAATGAGCATGTTTAGAGTAAAACAAGCACAAGAAAAGAGATTAAATGGGCAAAATTAATACAATAAAGGGAGAAAGGGCATATTAAGCATAAACACAGTGTTTAGGCACTTTGAAGCATTGCAAATTGTGTATAAATGCTTACAGTGTGCGCTTATTACTGTGCATTTATTTCAAAGAGTTTATTGTGTGCAAAGTGCAACTATTTTGTGAAGTGCAGTGAAAAATAGAGCCATTTCAAAAAGTTTCTTGTGCTGAGAGTGTCTTCTTGTGAATCGCCACCATTACAGGGTTTCTTGCACTGTAAAGAGTTGCTTAGCAAAGTAGAGCCATTTTGGAAATGTTTCAGTGTGCTGTGTACTGTTTATTTGCAAAATACAGTTATTTTTAAATGTTTCTTACTCTCAGCTTCTTCTGCAGCCCATTTCATTTGCACAGTACAGTTGTTTGAAATGTTTTTTACAATGATGATAATCGACTTTTGAAGTACAATAATTTCAAGAGTATTACAGTGTCCGAGAGATTTATTTCACAAAGTATTTCACAGAGTTCAATTACTCAGAGGCTTATTGTGCTATTGGGCATAGTTACAAGTATTGGCATAAATGTCTGGCATTTACATGTATGTGTGTGTGTTCGTGAATACTTGCAAAAGCCTTCACTGATGTGTTAATATGGCAGAGATATTTCACAGACCAGGTCCACTTGTATTTGATCAGAATATTGCAGAGAACTGGACAATATCTGAGCAAGAGTACAACATGTTTAATACAAGCAGCTTACTCAGATAAAGATGTACGGACCAGGGCATTCATTTTGCTAAACCTAGCTGAGTCAGAGGCCATTGATAGAGTATTTGTGTATGCACCAGCAGTGTATGAGGGAGAAGGTGAAAAACATCATATTGTTCAGGCTGAATCAAGAGAAGACCAAGTGTTTGAAGCATAAATTCAAAGAAATGTGCAGCCCCCAGACCAATGTTACACTAGAGAGGCATTTGTTTTGCACAAGAAAACAAAGGCCAGGAGAAACATTTGCAGAACAGGCTTGCGTGTAGTATTAATAGTGCTGCTGTGAGAAAGATTTTGCTTCATGACAGAGATTTAATGTTGAGCAAAACTATTGAGATTTGGCAAATCCATGAAGTGACAGAAAGGCACTTAAGTATGCTTACAAGTGACAAGAGCATGATTTCAACAGTGTCCAAAGCAAATGTAGACATCATGCAGCATGTGGCAAACAGAGACAGGCCTAAACACAGAAGCTGCAGCCCTGAAGGTATGGCAGGGAAACCCCATAGTTTTCCAGCAAGTTCCAAGACTAGTTAAAGGAGGATGGTCAGTACAGCACAAGGGTGAATCAGCAAAACCCAAGTCAAGCTTCTTTGTTAACTGTCATAATAGTGGTGCCAACCATGAGTCTAAAAGAGAGAAGTGTAGCATTTGGTCAGCAATGTCATAAGTATAAAAAATTGAATCATTTTCAAATGTTTTGCTAGTCAAGTAAACCTCACTCAATTACAAAGAAAGGTCACTTAGAAAAGCAAAGTGATGATATAGAAAGCTGCAACTCTACTTTCTACATAGATGGTGTATCAGTGACTGGTGAAAAGGTTATTGCAGTAGATTTATTAGCAAAGGATGAAGTGTTTTGCACTGTTGTGATCCGTGGTAAACCCTTCAAGCTCAAGGTAGACATTGCTTCAAAGTGTAATGCTAGGTCAGCAAAAGCATTTGCCAGTGTAATGGCTGGTGAACAACTTAATGTGGCTAGTTGCATGAAACTTGTTGTCTATAGGTGAAGAAATTCAACCAGAAGGCTCAGTAGTGCTTTCATGTTACTTAGCTGGGAACAGTTACAAGTTGTTGTTTTAGATAGTTCGAAGACCTGTGCAGTCATTATTGGTTCTCAGAGACAGGTTGAGAATAAACTTAGTTTCCTTCACTAAAGAAGTTCGTCATATTAGCACATGTCCCAGTTCCAGTTTCAGTGATGCTATTTTCTCAGAGTATGCTGATGTTTTCGATGACAATCTAAGCAAGCTTCCAGTTGTGTATTCCATGAAGTTAGACCCAGAGATTAGTCTTGTGGTCAGGCTGACGAGAATAATTCCAATAGCTATGCAGAGCAGAGTTAAAGCTCAATTGGATAAGATGGCTCAGATGAAATCAGAATATGCATCAACCCAAGAGACTTGAATAAGGCATTAAAGAGACCTCATCATCCTATGTGAACAGTTGAAGTCACAGCTTTGATACAAATGCCACTGTATTTTCTGTCTTGGATGCAAATAGTTCATTTTGGCAATGCTTGATCACAAATCTTTACTACTCACTACATTCAGTACCCCATTTGGAAGATATAAATTTCTCAGGATGCCATTTGGAATAAATTCTGGAAGTAAAGTCTTCCAGCATGCAATGGAAGAGATTTTTCAGGTTATCCCTGTGCCATAATAGTTGATAATTTGTTGGTTGGAGGCAATGGTGAGGCAGAACATGACAGCAACCTCAAGAAAGTTTTAGACAGAGCACATGAAGTGAGTTTAAAGCTCAATCATCTGAAGTACAAATTCAGATTACAAGAAGTCTCATATGTAATTTATTTACCAATTACAGGCTTACGACCAAATCCATCTTGGCAAACGGCTATTCTTGAGATGCCAGCACCAGATAATGTTCAAGCTCTACAGCATTTTCTTGGTATGGTTAACTATTTGAGCATTTTATACCAGATTTCATTGAAATGACAGTACCTTTAAGAGAGCTGACATGCAAAAGAGTTGTATGGTCTTGGCTAGAACAGCACCGGAGAGCTTTTGATGAACTTAAGCAGAAAATTGCCACCTTATCTACACCAATATACTGTGATGTCAATAGACCAGTCCCTCTCTCATGTGACACTTCAAGGTTTGCTCTTGGTGCAGTTATTCTTCAAGAGGGCAGACCAGTAGTAGCCTATGCATCTAATTGAGAAAGAACTTTTGGCAATTGTGTTTGCACATTAAAAATTTCATGATTATATTTATGGTCAGGTTATTCAGATTGAAAATGATCACCAGCATGTAGTTACTATCTTAAAGAAGCCTATTCATTCCACTCCAGCAAGATTGCAAAGAATTATTTATTTATTAACATTTGTTTACCAGGAAAGTCCACTGGGCCAGGCTAGTCCATTCTCAGTGGAGGTCCAGGGAGAAAAGCTCCAGGAAACATATATAAAATATAAAATTTGCAGCATATTTGTACATAACAAGTGTCTTAATAATAGTATATAAATTTACAAAAGATAGAAAAACTTATTAGAAAAAAGAACAGAAAAATTACATATTATAAAGTATGATTCAATAAAGATATTTAGGACATCATACAAAGCATAATACAGTGATATTTGGCAACAGAGAATGACTAACTGTTATACTCGATAGTAGATGAGTATATCAATTGGATCTTTATTTGAAAAAGGTATTGGGAGCATGGACGTAAGGTTAGTATGAAGGCATAGGAGCATGGAAGTAAGGTTAATGTGAAGGTGTTGTGCATGGAAAAAAGGTTAGTGTGAAGGCATAGGCGCATGGAAGTAAGGTTAGTGTGAAGGCATAGGCGCATGGAAGTAAGGTTAGTGTGAAGGCATATGAGCATAGAAGTAAGGTTACTGTGGAGGCATAGGCGCATGGAAGTAAGGTTAGTGTGAAGGCATAGGCACATGGAAGTAAGGTTAATGTGAAGATGTTGTGCATGGAAAAAAGGTTAGTGTGAAGGCATAGGCGCATGGAAGTAAGGTTAGTGTGAAGGCATAGGCGCATGGAAGTAAGGTTAGTGTGAAGGCATAGGCGCATGGAAGTAAGGTTAATGTGAAGGTGTTGTGCATGGAAAAAAGGTTAGTGTGAAGGCATAGGCGCATGGAAGTAAGGTTAGTGTGAAGGCATATGAGCATAGAAGTAAGGTTACTGTGGAGGCATAGGCGCATGGAAGTAAGGTTAGTGTGAAGGCATAGGCGCATGGAAGTAAGGTTAGTGTGAAGGCATATGAGCATAGAAGTAAGGTTACTGTGGAGGCATAGGCACATGGAAGTAAGGTTAGTGTGAAGGCATAGGAGCATGGAAGTAAGGTTAGTGTGAAGGCATAGGAGCATAGAAGTAAGGTTACTGTGGAGGCATAGGTGCATGGAAGTAAGATTAGTGTGAAGGCATAGGCGCATGGAAGTAAGGTTAGTGTGAAAGCATAGGCGCATGGAAGTAAGGTTAGTGTGAAGGCATAAGCGCATGGAAGTAATTTTAGTGTGAAGGCGTAGGCGCATATAAGTAAGGTTAGTGTGAAGGCATAGGCGCATGGAAGTAAGGTTAGTGTGAAGGCATAGGTGCATGGAAGTAAGGTTAGTGTGAAGGCATAGGCGCATGGAAGTAAGGTTAGTGTGAAGGCATAGGCGCATGGAAGTAAGGTTAGTTTGAAGGCATAGGAGCATGGAAGTAAGGTTAGTGTGAAGGCATAGGCGCATGGAAGTAAGGTTAGTGTGAAGGCATAGGAACATGGAAGTAAGGTTAGTGTGAAGGCATAGGCACATGGAAGTAAGGTTAGTGTGGAGGCATAGGAGCATGGAAGTAAGGTTAGTGTGAAGGCATATGTGCATGGAAGTAAGGTTAGTGTGAAGGCATAGGCGCATGGAAGTAAGGTTAGTGTGAAGGCATAAGCGCATGGAAGTAATTTTAGTGTGAAGGCATAGGCGCATATAAGTAAGGTTAGTGTGAAGGCATAGGCGCATGGAAGTAAGGTTAGTGTGAAGGCATAGGTGCATGGAAGTAAGGTTAGTGTGAAGGCATAGGCACATGGAAGTAAGGTTAGTGTGAAGGCATAGGCACATGGAAGTAAGGTTAGTGTGAAGGCATAGGAGCATGGAAGTAAGGTTAGTGTGAAGGCATAGGCGCATGGAAGTAAGGTTAGTGTGAAGGCATAGGAACATGGAAGTAAGGTTAGTGTGAAGGCATAGGAGCATGGAAGTAAGGTTAGTGTGAAGGCATAGGCACATGGATGTAAGATTACTGTGAAGGCATAGGTGCATGGAAGTAAGGTTAGTGTGAAGGCATAGGGGTAAGACTAAAGAAATCTTGTACAGCATGCAAAGCATATTACAGTGATGTTTGGCAGTAGAGACAGAAACAAGCTGTTATACACAGGAGAGGAAGGAGTAGATCAAGAAGTGGAAACATGGGAGTAAAGGTTAGTGTGACGGCATAGGGTTATTGGTTTATGATGGCATAAGAGTAAGAAAATGAGATGAGGGGCAGTCAGAGAAGGAGTTGTGTGGGGTATAATAAAAGTTAGTGGCCAGTCATGCAATGCAGGAGAAGGAAGCTTTGGAAGTAGAGGGAGAGTGGGAAAATGAGAGAAAGGTGGGGAAACAGGAAGAAGATAGTTTGTTAGAGTAAAGGGAGAGTGGAGACTAGTGAAAGAAGGGAGGGGAAAGAGGAAGGAGTAAGAAATGAGCCGAAGGAGTGTTAGATGAAGCATTCATTTGGGTTTGGAAATAAAGGAAATTGTGAGGAAATGAGCTGGATAGATGGGGTGATGGGGTTCATGTAACGGCTGAGGAGGGAGGTGAGCAGCTACAAATCCACATGGAAGAGAAGTGACTATACAGTGCACTTTTCAAGTTGGAAGGTGTTGGTAGAAGGCGTATAGATGCTGGAAGATTGTTCCAAATGTTGGAAATAGTCCATGAATATAAGAATTGACCTGCAGGAAGTTTGGGTTTATATACTCGGAGAAAGTATTGGTGTTCAGAATGTAGGAGACAAGCTGGGTTGTACAGGGTAAAGAGGGAGCTGAGTGCTAGACAGTCCTGGGGTTTATATATAAGTTTATAGGAGATTATAAGCTGGAGGAGAACAAGATGATGGGGCAGTTCAAGCCTTTGCAGTTGCCGAAGGGCGATGCAATGATGCGTAGAGTGACAATTGCTTGTAGCAAATTTAGCAGTCTTATTATAGCATGTTTCTAATTTTGTCATTAAGGAAGACTGCAGATTAGTTAATAAAGGTAGAAGGTGTGATAGAGCTGAAGCTTGCTTAGTAGGGAGGAAGAGTAATTTATGTCTATATAGTAGCCTCATTTTTTTTGTGGGTTTTATTTATGTTGTTTTGAATGTGATGACTGAATTTAAGGTTTTAGTCTATAATTACCCATAATAGTTTGGTGTGGATAACTAACTCAATTTTAGTAGAGTTAAGGTAGAGAATTTCAAAGTCAGCTATATTTAGGGGAAATTTTCTCTTAGGAGTTAATATCATGGGTTTTTTTTAGGATTTAGAGAGAGGTGACGGTTGTGAAGCTAGGTTTCTACTGTGGTAAATGTAGATTGAGTGATTTGCTTTAGAGTGTTTGAGTTGTTGCCAAAGCAGACTATTGTGGAGTTGTCTGCATACTGGACTAGGGAGGCCTGCTCGATATCTTGGTGTAGATTATTAATAAAAAATTTAAACAGAAGAGGCCCTAAGATTGAACCTTGTGGAACACCAGTAGGGTTATGTATGTAAGGGGAAGTGATGCTCAAATTGCAAAAGTACAACTTCAAAATGGTCTATAGAAAAGGCAAACTTCTTTATACCTTATCCAGATCATCCAGAAATAAATGGAACAGTTTGATGCAGAGAATTTTAACTTTGATGTCATGGAAGTGCATACTTTTTTGATCACAAGACTTGATGAGCTGAGATCATACAAAGACTGATCCTGTTTTGCAAAAAGCTCAACCACTGCATCCAGATAGGATGGCCATCTAAGAAATCTAATGTACTGTCTGAAGTACAACCTTATTTTCCTTACAGAGATGAGATGTTGATGGAAGATGACATTATTTTCAAAGGTCGCAAAGTTGTTCCTGCTTCCTTACAACATGAAATATCCAGATTTTGCATCGTGGCCACCCAGGTTCCGAATCCACCAATAGCAGGGCGAGAGGACTAATATTTTCGCCTTCTCTAGCAAAAGACATTGACAGAGTACTTTCATCCTGTTCAGTGTGCAATAGTACTAAACTGCATTCACATGAAGAATCACTTCAGCTAAATGCAAAGCAATTACTAGAAAAGTCAAAGCGTGACAATATTGACGTCTTTTTGAATTTACTCAATCTCAGAAACATGTCCCGAGACGATATACATGGTTCACCTGCTCAAAGACTTTTGTCTAGGCAAACCAGAAAAAGCCCAGCTACTCAGAAAACATTATTTTTCAGAAGTCCAGTTGTAATAAAATGAGCAGATTTCTTTGTCCATTGAAAAAAGGAGAGACAGTGAGGATACAAACAATGAAATATTTCAACTGGCTTGGTCAAGTAACAGATTTATGTCCTGAGCCAAGATCCTATCTTGTGGAATCTGAGGGTGTGGAGTTCAGGAGAAATCGCAGACATCTTCTTCCTGTATCAGAACTGATATCACAGCATTGTTTCTGTGACACAGACTCTAGATCTCAAAGCAATCCAGAAAATATTCCTGTTCCAGAATGTGTCTCAATTTCCATTACTACTTCTGAAGATGTTCCTGATGTTCCCAAAGATAAACATTCATCAGAGACGGTCCCACTTGCTAGCTCTAACTATAAATTCTATGTCACATGATTTGGTCGAATCTCCAGACCTAGGGTGAAATACACAGCAACTTGGACATAGTTGTCTATATGTATTTAGTTCTGTATAATTGCATGTCCAAGAATTATCTTGCATGTCAATCAATGTCGGCAATTAAGTATTATTCATTTCTCAAAGATGGAAGATGTAGAGTATGTATGTATGTTGTACCTTTAAGAAGCATTTCTAAGGACAGCACGTGCATATAAATAGCAAGCACGTGCTGGCTTTAGTTCCATTTTGAGAGTGCAGCCAGAGAGTGAGCATGTATGTGAGAGAGAGAGAGTCAGTTTGTTTATAAGTATATCTAAGTTAGTTATTGCCTCATTCCTGATGTGTTTGTACATAATAAAGCTGCTTAAACAAAACCCATGCATGTTCATCTGTTACATCAGGCCAGGCAAATGACACTAACCACCTAAGGGGTACAACTTTCATCCTATGCACATACATACAATAA
Source organism: Protopterus annectens (assembly GCF_019279795.1). Classification (NCBI taxonomy): domain Eukaryota; kingdom Metazoa; phylum Chordata; order Ceratodontiformes; family Protopteridae; genus Protopterus; species Protopterus annectens. The sequence goes on along the minus strand of NC_056726.1, from coordinate 1,066,017,832 downwards.
CATTGATGCCATGCAATGGTCACAACCTTTAATTACACATGTAGTAGCTGTGTATGGGTAGCATCAGACAGAGTCAGCCCTAAATGACAAAAGTTTGTAAGTGCAGTACTATCAAGGTAAGTGTTCAACCTAGAATTGGAAAATAAATGTGTAAGAACATGAATGAATGGCACATACCTGCATAATGTTATTTGAAAATATCCCTAAGTAGAATGTGTGTGAGTTGTCAAGCAATGACATCAATTTCTGGCATGACTGACTTATGTAGCTAAATGTGTGCAGTTTATCAGCTAACATGCCTCATGTATCTAAAATAGGCAGAACAGAAAAAACAATCCAACATCTACTTATCCCTACGTTCTCACAGGTGGAGTAATAAGTATGACTGAAATATCAACCATTTCAAGGTAGGAATTACAACACTAAAATGCTCTAAAAAATATGAAAAAAATTCTTAAATGACATCACCAATACATATCCTAAGCACTTGTTGAGCTATGCACCCTGAGCATTAGACAAAAGGCTATGTATCCCCGAATCCAAAAGCTAGAAAACAAGGATATGGCACAGTTGTCATCATTTGCATGGGGGGCGCAGGAGGTCTAGGCTGACACAAAAGGTAGTCAGTGTGTGTGTGAGTAAGAAACACAGGCAGGCAGGAATGCAGATAATATCAAATGGCCACTGAGGTAAAATGACCTGCAACCCTCATTAATTCCTCATGTAACTAGTATATGTAAATGCGTGGATGTCTGTATGGGCACACAAAGTGAAATGTGTGTGTGTGTGTGTGTGTGTGTGTGTGTGTGTGTGTGTGTGTGTGTGTGTGTGTAAAAACTGTCAAGCTCTGTGCTAGCACTATCTCCTGGCATGTTAGACAGGTGCGAGCCGTGGATGGTAGAGGTATCAGTTCATCATCATTTCCCCCAACTTTGAGAACTGGCTCTGCCAAGAGTTGCACTAGCATGTCCATGCCCATCATCAAATGTAGTGGTGCTATCTGAATATGAGCAATGCCTGCTGGATGAGCTCTCATCACAACTATACCTAGGTTCACAATCCCATGGCCTACCTCATCTGGGTGTGAACATCAGAACCACTGATGGAGCAGTTGAAGTAGTGACACTATAGGAGCAGGATTGGGCATGGCCATGTTCACTAACACTAGATGATGTTGTGGACCTATGGCCACATGGACACTGTCCCACTCCCAGCAGACATTCCATCACAGACACTGCCCATTCCACTGTGGCATTCATCTGATCCACTAGATGATGTGGACCTATGGCCACATGGACACTGTCCCACTCCCAGCAGACATTCCATCACAGACACTGCCCATTCCACTGTGGCATTCATCTGATCCACTAGATGATGTGGACCTATGGCCACATGGACACTGTCCCACTCCCAGCAGACATTCCATCACAGACACTGCCCATTCCACTGTGGCATTCATCTGATCCACTAGATGATGTGGACCTATGGCCACATGGACACTGTCCCACTCCCAGCAGACATTCCATCACAGCCACTGCCCATTCCACTGTGGCATTCATCCGATCAACTGAATTATCCACACAGTGGAGGCAATCATATATGTCAGCTTGTGCCAAATCTAGAACCCTCTGCATTCCATTAGAAGTCCTAGTGGAACATGCCTGTGCCTCCATCATGGCCCTAAACATCAGGGCCCATAATGACATACCAGCATCAGGTGGAGGAAGGACAACAAGCATCCTCAAGCACCTCTACCTGCCCTCTGCATAACACCTCTCCCCCACTTTGGTCATGGCTACAGTCAACCAACACTGACACTGCAGTAACCACATTATGCTGATCAGCTGTGTCACCGTCAACCTGTCCACTGTCTGAGGCCTCAGTGGAATGGGTATGTGCAGACATACTGACTGTGTCTGAAAGAAATCCAGAGGATGTGTGAGCCATAACCTCAGTGTCATACTCAACTTCTGCACCCCCATGAATGTGCTTTTGTTTGGCCACCATCATCATCACAGCCTACCAATACTTCGACATCAGGTGGTTGGAGTCCTACACTTTACTGCCAAGATCACCTGTGATAATGAGGAACAAACACAGGAATGAAATCACTACTCCCCTAAATATTAACCCAGAACATATGAACAAACGTAACACTGGTCATACAATGAAAGGTGGTGCATCAGGACAGACACTCATTACACTCTCCTCATACACACAGAAAATATTTCTAAATAATGCCTAGTCATAAACAAATAAACATTTATTTACCTTGTGCAGATGTCTCACACTTTGTAGGGAGGACAGGCCTGGAAGAAATGAAGCAAGGAAAGGACTGCAATTAGTCATCAGAATGGGAGTAATACAGGGACAATGAATATAAACTTAGCTATATGCTTGTAAGAAATAGCTCTAACTGAAACTTGTCTGAGCCATCCACCCACTTCCCTGTCTACTGAATTACACTATTATATAACTGTATGACTTATTTATTTCCAGTTTGATTACTGGGGAAGTCTACTGGGTCAGAGTGACCCGTTTTCAGTGGAGGCCCAGGGAGAAAAGCTCCAAGATACATAATACAGATAAGGTACAGAAATACACGGATGTCAGTCTTACATAATATGGAAACAGTTACAAGTAAGTACCTTGAAAATATGCATAATAAGCAAAAAAGCATTGCGTGTGGACTTATTGTTTATACATTTTCTTTAGTGTGCACACTCAGATATTAGGTGAGAAGATGTTTTATATACATACTTTTAAGTAAAATGAGGATACACTATACATGCACAATTTCAAAAAATAAATTAGTACTGGAAAGCTACATACAATAGTTACAATGTTACAATGTTGAACCACAAGAAATAAGCAGCTAATAGAGAAGGGAGAGCTTCAAAAATGTATGTGGGAGCATAGCAGAAGGAGAGTTACTGAGGGTATCGATAGCTATTGTTATTGTATTGATAGTTATTGATAGCTAATGGAGAGCTTAGAAAATGCTTGTGGGAGCATAGCAGAAGGAGAGTTACTGAGGTTATCAATAGCTATTGTTATTGTATTTATAGTTATTGATAGCTAATGGAGAGCTTAGAAAATGCTTGTGGGGGCATAGCAGAAGGAGAGTTATTGAGGTTATCAATAGCTATTGTTATTGTATTGATAGTTATTGATAGCTAATGGAGAGCTTAGAAAATGCTTGTGGGAGCATAGCAATGCGGGCAAGTTTGAGAGTTTCTAGGGTTAATTTTATGCAGTCTAAGGCGTGTGTAATACGCATTATTGTAAATCATGATTTGAGTAAATGCTAGTTTTTGCAGCGATATAGATTTTATGGTTAGGTTGATTGCTTGCATTATTCTATGGTTCTCTATCGATGATATTTTAGCTTTCCAATAGTTAGATATGAGTATATGTTCTTGGAATTTCAGGTCTTTTATTAATTTGTATGAACATGTTATATATTTACTTCTTTGTAAAAGTGTTTGCCATAGTAAGTTACATTTCCTTAGGTCTTCTTTATTTATGGTGCTATCATGAAAGTAACTTATACACATTTCCTTAATCTGTTTCAATATTACCAGGTAAGCTTTAGGAAGGACCTACTGAATTCTTATTTCATGAGTTGTACATTCTAAATATGGGTATATATCTTGTAGTGTTTTATTAATTATAAGTGGAAATCTTTTCAGATCTATTAGCTGGTTATTGAATTTCAAGTTAGGGTTTTTGTGAATAGGTTGTAGAACCATCATAGGTTGAAGAAGATCCATTGCCTTAAAAAGATTCTGTGTTAGTGTTATGGAGTTTAAGGGGTTCTATTAAGTTATATGCTTTAATATTTTTGCTATTTAAGAAAGGTAGTGATTTGGGATTTATATTTAGACTTTGAGTATGGTTAAAGTCTAGTTTTACCCATTGTGGGGACCACCTATTCTCTAGTGTATTAGTTTGCAATTCTTAAAGTTCTACTTGCGTTTTTAATTAGGTAGTAATATTCAAAATTGGAAAGATCTAATCCACCTTTGTTTTTCAGTGTCATCAGTTTGTCGTATGAGATTCTACATTTTTTAGGTTCCCATATAAATTTCCTAGACTTGGAGAAAGCATATGACAAGGTCCCAAGAAAGCTGATCTGGGCTGTAGAGCGGTGGTTTGAAGTCCCAGAAACATTGATAGAATTAGTACAGGCTATGTACAAGGACCCAGTGACTCAAGCACGAACAGTGTTTGGCCTCACTGAGGCATTCCCAGGGGAGTAGGTGTACACCAGGGTTCAGCTCTGAGCCCATTGCTGTTCATACTGGTAATGGACTACATCAGCAAACAGGTTGGAGGGGTCAGAGCAACAAAGATGCTGTATGCAGATGATGTGGCAGTACAGGCAGACTCTGATCTAGAACTTCAGCAAAGGATAGGAGAATGGAATGCAAATCTGAAGGCACATGGGATGAAACTAGGCACAGATAAGACAGTGGTAATGGCAGCAGATTGGGGAAATCAGAAGAAGCTGAGAATAGAGATAGATGGGAAGATAGTGTAACAGGTAAACAGCTTCAAGTATCTAGGAGGGGTGGTTGAGGAGAAGGGTAGACTGAATGAAGAGGTCAAAGCTAGAATCAGAGGGCTGCAGCCAACTGGCATAAAGTATCAGGTGTAGTATATGACAGAAGAATGCCAAAGAAGCTGAAAAGTAAGGTGTACAAGACAGTGGTGCGACCAGTACTACTGTGTGGTACAGAAACCTGGGCAGTAAAGGCAGAACAGTTGAAGAAGCTAGAGGTGATGGAAATGAAGTGCCTGAGAAAGGTGGTAGGATGCACACTGCGGGACAGGCGAAGAAATGAGGACATAAGAGCAGAAGCCAAAGTAGCTCCAATTGCAGAAAAGATCAAAGAAAACAGATTACGATGGTATGGGCACATGTGTAGAAAAGCAGAAGACAATCTGGTGATGGAGATTTGGGACAGACAGGAAGAAGGTAAGAGGAAGCGAGGATGTCCAGCAAAGAGGTGGATGGATTGTGTGAAAGAAGATCTGCGACAGTCAGGCATGAGTGTTGAAGAAGGCAGGAGAGTGGCACTGAATCGAGAGAGTTGACAATAGTTAATACGATACCCCGACCCCATGTAAATGGGAAAAAGGGGATGATGATGATGATGATATAAATTTAGCGAATTCAGTGTGGATTTGCTTAAAGAATTTCTTATTTATTGAAATCTGGGAAGACATAAAGATGTATAATAGTCTGGGCAAAATGTTCATTTTGATAACTGAGACTTTTGCTAACGTTGCTAATTTCAGATTTTTCCATATTTTTAGATTGAGTAGGATGTGATCCCACTTTTGTTTAATATTAAGATAAAAATGTTTATTATCTGTAGAGAATATAACTCCCAAATATTTAATTTTTTCTTCAGATTTTATTTTCTAGGTGCTGTGATTG
>NC_056726.1:1065986270-1066011886 GCF_019279795.1 Protopterus annectens | reverse complement strand
TTTTTCAAAACAATATGCCACAACTACCCTGTCAATTAATTGTGGATTGCCATGCCTAGATAGTTTTTAAATTTTGATTGGATTTTGGGAATAAATTTGTTTTTTGATTTGTTGGGGTTTCAGGCAATGAGCTTTTAGAATTGTGGTCAAGTAACCAAATCATAATAGAGACATTTCCTGACATTGATAGGCTAAGTTTTATTTCTTTAGCCTTGGATTGGTTATTTTAGTTAGACAGTGTATAGGGTTCATTAATATTCACAGTTAATTGATTAATTGTTTTGTGGAGATCATTGGATGCTTTTAATTTGGTTTAAGTATTTAATAATGTGTTTTATGTGTTTTTAATGCCTTTTTAAATGGTATGAAGAAGCAACAGCATGTCATGAAAGCGCTTATACTGCTTTATACCATTTTTTGTTTTTGCAATAAAAGTTGTCCATTTCCTCATAAGAGTGGTGGTGAATATTTTTTAAGACGTGATACAGGTTAAGTCTGTGAATCATGATGCAGTGCTGTAGTAATGCCACTCCATAAGGGTACATCAATCACAGAACCTGGAAACTATGAATCCATCAGCCTTATAAATCTTATCTATAAAGTCATGGATTGCATCATCAACAAGTTTATAAGTTCTGACATCAACATCTGACTAAGATCAGCTCACTGCAACTGAAATCAAGCTTTTTAACGGGCAGGTCCTGCTTGTTATTCCTTTTCAGCTTCTTTGAAAAGGTCATTCAGAAGGCTGATAATGGTTACACCATCCATGATCTCTACCACACTCTGGCCAAGGCATGTAATATCATACCACATGATTGAATTGTTTATATGTTGATGGCTTTAAGCATGGTAAGATGGCTAGCCAATTGGCTTAAGGAGAGAATGCACATCATCTAAGTGAGTGATGCCTCCTCGTACATAAAAAAGGTGATCAAAGATGTCCCTAAGGGATATTTACTGAGAACATCCTGTTAGGTATCTATTTTTCAGACCTCCAAACTGATAATAGTAATTACTAGTTAACAAAGCTTGCTGATGACGCAAGATGGGTGTGGTTGTACAATCCTATTTCAAAACATATAGACTCCAAAAAGAACTAATTAAAGTTAAGTATTGCTGTTTAAAAAAAGGGCTTAAACTAAATGCCAAGAAATGCAGCATCACCCCATTTTGGAAGCAAAACCACACTCCATCCTACTGCTTTGAAATCATTCCATTACCATAAGAGCAGTGAAAAAAAATGGAACACTTGGGATGATAGTGCCCTCTGTTGGTCTGCTGGGACCTTCACAAGGTGACCGCAGTTAAGAAATCCTTTCACATTTCTCAACATGTTACTAAATGCATCTCTTCCAAAAACAAGAAAGTTATTGCTCTCCTATATTATGCCTTAGTCAGACATATTACAGAATATAATGTACAATTCAGCAAGTATTATGCCAGGCACATTAGATGGTTAAATGGCTGCACTCTTGTAGCAGGAGAGGACTAATTTCATCCATCTGAGCTGGGAATTGCAGGTAGAGCGCATGTTTTGTGCTTATGTGATTGTCCTGAGGGCAAAACTAGTTTAAAAGTTGCTTTTTTCAGCTTGTATATAAGCTTTGTTTTTGCATGATGTTGCATGGTAGATTACACTATTACTGCACCCAGGACCATCTCTGAAATTTTCAGAGTCTCTCTCTGTACAAGGAGCAACTAGTTTACACATTGAGCAAGATTGCAGCATCAGTTAGCTGTAGATTGCAGTACTTAAAGCAGCCAACCCTCCTCCAATACCAAATATTCTTATACTACTTCCTTGTAATACACATATTAAGGACCAGCAAATATGGATAGGCACTTTCCTGCTATCTCTGCAGCCCACTTTGTGGATTTGGGAATCCCGAGGCAATGCAGAAGTTGTCTCATGTTTAGTGACAGCCCCTTAATTCTGGAACAGATGAATACAGTATTTTAGGGATGTAACTATACAACATCAGTGGAGACATGAGTCTCACATTCAGACACAAAAAATGTCAAACAGGTTGTCAGTGTGTGTACAGACACACACACACACACACACACACACACACACACACACACACACACACACACACACACACACACACACACACACACACACACACAAATCACTCAACACAGTAAATAAGGACCAGTTACATAGACCCACATATGCAGAGTTGCTCACATGCAACTTATCCAAACTTAAAGGCATCCCGGATGCTGTCATCTGCAACTCTGCATGAACACAAACAAGGCAACTCCCATCATGACACATGAAACTTCTCCATATGCTGCCTCAGCTACTGACCCCATAGGAGATTCCATTGTGAAACACACTGATGTCTCTCCCACCAGGCAGAATAAGGAAAATATCAGAGTTAGTTGCTTTTTAGGGGCCAGAATTCACCAGATTACACAAGCACTCAGGTCATTAAACCACAAATACCAGTAAGACTCCGTCATAGTTCATGTGGTCATAAATGACCAGACATACCTCCATGGACTATGTGAAATGAGATGTGATTAACCCCTCAGAATATGTGTTGCAGGCAAGTATGACCCTAGCATTGAATATCATTTTACCTTCTCCAATGTTGATGCCACAATACCAACAGACAATGATTGACTTTAATAATTGACTTAGCTACTGGTGTCACTCCAAGGGGATCTTATATTTGTTAGCCTAGGAAAACATGATTGACAGGCCACACTGCTTTGCCAGGGATGGTCTGCATCTGTCATCACTAAGCTTTCAGATATTAGCTAAATATGTATCCACCCCATACTGCCCTTTTTATGCATTGCCAAACAGCCAAACCTTCCAACACCGCAAAATCTATTAGGAGTCTCAGCAAAAAATACTCTCCCTGGAAGCACTCCTCACTGTAGAGAATGCTGATGTCTGTGCAGTTACCAAAAAGTGATTCAAAGCCACAGAATGTACCCTGGCAGTGCAAGGCTATAATACTTTCCATACATTCAGACCACCCACTGCACATGTAAGAAAAAAGACTTATACCTTAAACTACAAACTAATCATCATAATAATCCTAAAAATCTTCTGAAACACCATGCATAAGATCCTACATCCTGGTAACCCAACTCTCCTATAGAAATAGTACAGTTATTTACTCCTACTTCATCGATTCCATCAGTAAACTGACACAAAAATAATCCTACCCCAACCTCTCTTCTCCCCCTCCCACTGGCATCAATCACATCTCCAACCTCCCCTCTCCCCATCTGGCTACAAAAATGTCTTTTCATTCAGACCTATTCTCACTGCATACATTAAATCTCTTCTTAACAAACTAAAGCCATGCTCTCCCCAGCTGATAACCTACCACCCCTCTTTCTAAAGCCTGCAGCCAGCTCAATGACCTTCCCCATTTCAATCCTGATTAACTGAGCTACTCAAGAATCCACAGTCCCCACTATACGGAAAAAAATTCTATACAATTCCAATCCATAAGGGAGGACACTCTACTGAACTTTCTAATTATAGACCCATAGCTATCCCGTCCCCCCTCACAAAAGTACTCAGAAACGTATGCATAAGCAGCTCATTGACCACCTTCTACAAGAACATCTGCTCACCCCTACTCAACGTGGATTTTGCCCCTTTCACAGCACAAGTACAGCTCTAATTTCCTTGACTTACACCATCTCTCTGGCTAAAGAAAACAATAAGCTTGTCTCCTGCTTATTCTTTGATCTTTTCAAAGCCTTTGATACAGACTGTCACCCAAAACACCTCTCCAAGGTGTCAGATCTCAGTCTGTCTATTCCAGCTCTTAAATGGTTTTCCATCTACCTTTCTAACAAACAGCAGTCTGTCAAATGTCTCTCCTCCTTTATCCCTTTCTGCCTATCAAACAGGAGCACTTCAGGGCTCCATTCTTGAACTAATGTTATTTAACATTTTTACTAACCATCTAAACACCTCCTAATCTAACTCCACAATAATACAATATGTAGATGATTCAGCTATCATCACCATCTCTGACAGTAACTCACACCTACACATGCTAACCCAAACCTCCTTTACCTCAGTTGAAACCTGACTAACTGACATCCAACTCATACTTAATCCCAAGAAAGCTGAACTTCTATTCCTTCCAAAATCTCTCTCATCACAAAACAGCCTTTTCCGTCACATCAATAAAAAACAAACAGCTGTTAATGTTGAATCACACACCAAACTCCTGGGAGCATTAATAGATAATCAACTCAAATTTGATCTACATGTCCACAACTGCATAAAAAAGACTCATCAGAAACTAGCTCTGCTCTATCACAAGAAAGTTCTTACCTAGGACTCCAGACTCTCTCTTGCCCAAGCCTACCTTCTTCCAAGTTTACTCTACCTCTCTCCAAACTTAACATAACCTGCATCTTTAATGACTAAGCTAGAACTTGCCTACAACAAAATTGCCAGATTTGCAGCTAACTGACTTTACAATACCAACCACTGCATATCCCTCAAATCCCTAAACTGGCTAGAATCCACCACCCCCCCCACAGCTCCTATTCCCACAACTACTCCTCACTCACTCTATAATCTATAAATTCGCCTCCTGTCCCCCCATTTCTTCTCTTGTCTTTATATACTGTCCTAAGCATTCACTCCCAAGATCAGACCAGCTGCTGTTACACATTCATAAGCCTAAAATATCTATAGGCCACCATCTATATAGCTACAATGTTGCCCTGGCAAGGAGTAAACTCCCCCTGTCCATCTGAAATATTACTGATATTCGGAATTTCAAAAAAGTGTCAAAACAAATGCTATTCGACTCATGGACCTGTTCTTGGCCTAACTCAATATCACTCCTTACCTCCTTAACTCTTCCAGTATTAAGTACCTATCTGCCAACACTACCTTTATATCAATTTAACATAGTCATGATTTTAAAAAACTGTTACCTAATTGTAACTTGTTTCTGGATCCTTGTGAGACAATGCATGTCTGTAATTTTTACTTGTCTCTTGATCTGTGTGCCATACCTCTGTATTCTGAGTGGAGCTTTTCTGCCTGGGTCTCCCTGAAAATGGGCACTAGCTCAGTCATACATATCATTCAACAGATGTCAAATCAATCAATCAATCAAATAAATAATGACATGCTTGATTTACTCAATGTCCAAATAACCATAGGTTAAATCTGTTACCATATCCTTGCTAGCTACAGGTCCCCCATCATGACCCAGGAAAAATATATTTCATATCTGAATGTACTAGAATCTCAGCCCAACACCACACTCCTGGGTGATTTTGACTACCCCTCCATTAACTGGAAAGCTTACATGACCATCAACACGCAGCTTAAAGATTTCTAAACTTTGTTAAATTGCCATGGAACAGCTGGTCTGCACTTCCACTAGGGGTACAAATATCCTAGATCTCATACTCACATACATAGGGGAGCATTGCACCCCTCCCGAAGTGTAATGACCTTATTGGTTAGACTGGATCACAAAGCAGTCTCCTTTGAAATAAATACAAAGTTAGAGCCCCAAACTAACCCAAGAACCTTTAAGAACTTTTCTAAGGCTAACAATCTCCTACTAAGCTATGGCATAGCTAATTTCCAAGTGATACCAAACCCAGAAAATATGGAGACCTATACCGAGGTGGAAACAAAAGCACTGTGCAACTATATAAACAGCTACATTCAAATCACAGTACCAGACCAAATAAACATAGGGCAAACTGCAAAAACAAGCCAGCCTGGGTGGCCCCTGTTATAAAATGGTTGTACAACAAAAGAAAAAAAATCCTGCCCAGGAGTTGGAGAGGACATGTACAAGAGGATGAAAACTGTCTCATTAGTTTAAACAAACAAATAAGGAACTAGTCAAGTCTTCAAAAGCCAACTTTGAGGCAAAAATAGCCACTCAAGCAAAGGCTAACCATAATACATTTTTCAGTTATGGCTGCAATCTTAAGAGCAACACCCAACAATGAGTGTGGGGTTAGTTGTACATGCAACCGCCCATACCCAACCAGAAGCTACAGGAAATCTGCTGGGAAATAAATTCAGCTCACATTTTCACCCCTATCACCTCCACTTACCACCAAGGCAATATCTTCCACCATTATTATACCAGTTATCACAAAAGTCCAGCTTTTCACCGTTTTCTCTAAACCTAAAAACATGGCCTCAGTGGGTCCCTGACATTATCACAGGATACCTCTTAAATAACTTGAAGCATGACCTATCAGACCAGGAGGATCTATATTTAACCACAGCCTCACGGCAGACTTTGTCCCTGGGCAGTGTAGGACAGCAACAGTCATCCCTCCTTATAAAGGAGAACCATCAACAGATCCAGGAAATTACAGAGCCATAAGTCTGACTAGTCTCATATGAAAGGCCATGGAAAAAAATAATCATGACGTAAAAAATCTCCAAACATTGGACTCAACTCAGTTTGGCTTCATCAATATCAGGTCATGCCTGCTCAGTCTCGTGGACTTCTTTAAGAAAGTCACCAAGGCCATGAATGAGGGGATAACTGCCTATGTTGACATGGCTAAAGCATTTGACACTATTCCCTACTTTGGTATTGTAGATAAACTTCACAAAATTGAGCATAAATCCCTACATCATAAAATGGATAGCCAGTAGCTGCACAGACAGGACACATGGTGTTAGACGGGAGGAATTCAGATCCAGCAAGAGGCCAGTTGCTAATGATGTTCCATAGGGCTCAGTGCTGGGAACTCTACTGTTCAGAATATACTTCTCTGAAGTCAAGACTAATGTAGATGGCCTTTGGCTGACCAGATTTGATGATGACTGCAAGTTGGGGGCAATCACTGAAACCCCAAACAATGGAGATATACTTTAGAAAGGTCTGACATAGACAAATGATTTATGCCAGAGCCATGGTCTAAAACTAAATGCAGAAGAATGCATAATTATACCCTTTGAGAAGGAGAATACTCCAGCAAATTACAACATTAATAGCACACCCCTAAGATTAGACCCAGCGGTGAGAGATATAGATACAGAAAAAGGGAGTGACATGAACATTGACCACCATGTATCAATAGTCATGAGGAAGTCCTTATATATGACACAGCTTATAAGTTATGGCATGGCATCCATATCCAAAGAGGTAATAGTCCTACTATACTCAGCCCTCATCAGATCAATAATTGAGTACAATGCACCTTTTGGCATCTACTTAACCAGGCACTTGCAACAACTAGAGTTGTCTCAGAGACTCCGTATGCAAAAAACAGATGCAGATTTCCTGAAAGCCTATCCCTGTAGTTTGTCTCCTACTGACTATTAATGGGAGATCTATGCCTTACCTGCAAGGCATTCTCAAATCCAGTCCTGATGGAACTCTTGCACATTTACAAAATGAAGAAAAATATGAAAACGAGCAAGCAGCGGACCCTTCAACAGTTTATTAAAAGTAAGCGCTTTCACTGAAACAAGTGAATCAGCTTCTTCAGACAATTTAAAAACTCATTCCCTCCCAGTTTAAAAATACTCACACAAATATCCTAAACCAATAAGCTGACAGCCCACAGCCATGATGTCATACATCAGCTTTCATTTAAAGCAGCATTAACCACATTAAAACATAAGATAAATCATAAAAATATTACACCTAGGTAAATGAATAGTTAATAAATAATTAATAAATAGGATACAACTTCATAAAATAAGTGTACACCCAAGGAATTTTTTTGTGTGTATGTATATGTATTTCTATATTAGAACAAATACAAACCAATAAATAAATAAATAAGGTAAACCAATAACTAAACCTACCTCGCCAGGGCTTTCAATTTCAACAGACTTTAAATAGATAAAGCCTCGTTCAGCCCTGGAAAAGCATATGCAGCTGTTTCAATCTGCCACTCCAACTCAGCCTCTTCTAGTTTGAGTTCCCAAAGCCCCCCTCTCCGGTTGTGCTCCACTAATTGCAATACAACAAACAAAAAACTATGGCTGGGAAAAATGAGAGTATGTTTGGCTAGAGCATTGGTACTAATTTTGTTATTAATACTGTACTCATGCTCATAAATCCTTTGCTTTAACTTCCTCTCAGTTTTCCCAATGTAGAATGTCTCACACCTGTCACAAATAGCTCCATATACAACTCCCTGAGAATAACAATTATATCTATCATGCATATGATACTCCTTATCTCTAATTTTGACTTTATTGGGTTGTTTTAATGAAATTACATTGCCTGCATCTCCACATTTTGTCATACCCATATTCACTTTGGCCTCTCAACTAAACTTTTCAAATTCAAACCCCTTCTGAAGGTCAGTTGGGGTGTTAGGCCCAAAGGGCCTCTAAGATGGGGATTATCCGAGATGAAGGCCCAATTCTTGTTGACAATCTCTCTTATGGTTCGAGAATCTAAGGAGTGAGTTGTTAAAAATCTAGTTGGTTGGTCCAAAACCTGTATACTTGTTGAAACAGGGGACTCTTCATTCTGTGTGGGAGTAATTACAGTGTTATAGCCTTTATCTAACAATGGGATAAAAATGACCTGATGTTCTTTTACCAATGACTTCTTCAAAAATTAATTTCACAAAGGCTGTAGGATAACCTCTCTTGTGGAACATAGTTTTTAACAAGTTGCATTCTGCTATAAAGTCATCAAAGTCGGAGACCATTCTAGCAGCCCTCACTTCTTGACCCTTCACTACTGCTTTTTTTTGGTGTAGAGGGTGGCATGTAGAGAAATGTAAAAATGCATTAGAATAGGTTGGCTTACGGTAAATAGTAGTTCTAAATCTATGACTATTGCGGTCATTAACCAAATGGATATCTAAAAAGTCAATGTGTTCAATGCCCACTTGGAATGTGAAGTCCAAGAAATAAGTAAAATATTTAATTTCACTTATAAATACTTGAATCAAGGTCACTTTACCATTCCATAAAAAGAACATGTCATCCTGGTACCTAGTGTACCAGACTACATGATCCTTGAACATGGAGTGATTAAAACAGAAAGGACCTTTCCCAGTAAGCCATTACACTATTAGCAAAACTGCTACCACATGCAGCTCCCATGACCACCCCACTTTTCTGTAGATATAACTCATTATTAAAGTAAAGAAAGGTGTTAACTAGAACTATCTCTAAAAGTGTCTCAATAACATAAACCTCTTGATTGTCTATACCTTTCATGTACAAGAATTCCCTGACCCATTCAATGCCAAGTTGTTGACGGATTACGGTGTATAGATCCTTAATATCCACCATAAGGAAGACTAGGTTATCACTGAATTCCAAATTATTAATGGACTCAAGAAAATGCCATGAATCATGACATATTTGTTGTTCCAATTTTAACACTGGTTTCAGTTTGGAATCAATGTATTTGGCACATGCATATGAAATGGAGCCTTGGCCATCCACAATTGGTCTAAACGGTGGATCGGCCAGATTTTTATAAATTTCTGGAGCTCCAAAAAAAGTCGGAATTACTGGTGCAGGCATAGTCAAGTACTGATATGTATCCATATCTATGCTCCCTTCTAAAAACAAATCTGAAAGAGTAGCATTAATGAACTTATAAGCTCTGTTGACCTGGTTGTGACTAACTTTTTCGTATACTACACTATCCAGCACCATGTGCATCCTATGTACATAATCGTGTTGATCCATAAACACTAGACTTCCACCCTTGTCAGGTTGCATGACATGCACTTAACAAATATTCAATAAGTTAATGAAATCAATTTCCTCAGGAGAGATGTTTTTACAAATATTAATATTGTGATGATTACTTAAAAACATTCTCCTAAAGTCAGTTTCACAAGTTTTCTCAAAGTGTGTCAGAGTTTCATGTAAGGGAGGGTTAAATAAACTAGAGACCCTCAAACCATGAATAAGTGATGAATTAGCCCCCATGAGCAAACGTAAATTAAGTCTGTGAACAAATAATTTTAGGTCGATAATTAACTTGACCATACCAGCCCTCCTGCCAGGCACAAAGGTTAACCCTTTCGAAAAAAAGTCTACCATGGCCTTTTCAACGTGAAGAGAGCTAAAACTGTAAATTTTAAAGGCCCCTTCGGAGCTGATAAAAATATTTAGGAGGCTGCGACCTTATCTCCTCCTCCGATTGTGACATTTCCTGTTCTGTCCCTGCCTCCTGTTGTTCGTCTGTCTGTTCGGATAATGTGTCTGTGTGTCCTCCTGTCAGTTCAGTGACTTGTTTAAGGTTGTAAAAGGCAAATAAGGGCTGAAAGAATCAGATGCTAAACCACAACTCACAGTCTTAAACCTCTGCACCAACTGCCAGTGTACAGTGTAAGAAAAAGAAAGGAAGGATTAAAACCAAACACCTGAGACAAGACACAGCAGCACTAACCTACTACAGAAACTTATTAATTGCAATCTGGCAGTTGTTGCAAAACATTATGGCTCCAAGCTATGACATGTCTTCCCTTGTACAGGGGTTTGATCATAAAAAGAGAATTTTGCACACACGAGCACATACACACACGCACACACACACACACACACACACACACACACACACACACACACACACACACACACACACACACACACACACACACACACACACACACACACACACACACACACACACACACATATCCAGTAATTATCAGGTCTAAAAGCTTTGTTTCAATAGCACAATAGTTTCCCAGACAAAGCAGCATTCGAGTTTAACATGCAATGATACCTAGGCAGTCAAAGAGGTGGACTGAGTGATACGATTGGTTGGTGGGTGCTTCCTTAGATGCAGAGATGCTTTTTAAAAAGTCATTATTTAATCAAAAAAGGTTAATCTTTTATTATTTTAAAAGACTCCACAGAAGCTGTAGGCCCCCGGCATGCACACATTTCTCCCATTATAAACTGTCAATCTGTATATCCTATGATTCTAAATATTTGTCTTTCTACCTCTCTGTCTGTGACAGCTGCAACCTAAAGCTATGAGCTAAAGTTGAGCTGTGACTATTTTGAATTTCTTTGTGTATGGATTGCATGCATACTTAAATTGTTGCTTATATTTTGCTGCTTTTATTGTAGTTTGATTTACTTTAAATTTGTTGTTCAAAAATGCATTCTTGGTAAAGGCCAGTTAGCAAATCTATGTCTTTCATTTGTCTATTTGAATTGTCAAAGGAACTGAATTTTTTACTTATGCTAAGCAGAACAGGGCAACATTCAAGATGTGATAGTTTCCACTTAAAGATGCTCTGTGTCTATTTTAGATTTTCCCCTCCATGCGTACTTTGTCCATGTTGTACTTTTAAACTCACTAGTACTGAAGTTAGTTGTATATTATATAAATCCGATATTAAAAACTCCTTACAGTCTTATTTCATCTCATATGTGAGCACTGCACAATCGTATAGAAGGTACTGCTCTGACAACCATAAAACTTCAGTTACCCTCCCTTTATCATCCCACCTGCTCAGTGCACATTGCAATATCTGCAGCATAAACCCCTTTTCCAATTTACTTCTAAAATCTGCAGCATATGTGAAATGACTACAGATAAAAATACAGCATCCAAACAGCTTCTCAGGAACCAGCCTGGAGTTAGTATTGTTGTTTTACTTCTGGAGAGAGGATGAGTAGAGGGTCTACATACCCTTCGTAGAGACTACCAGTTGACAAAGATCCTGTAACCTGCATCGCAGTAGCCATCTTGGGGTTATTTCTATTGTTTTGCTCCTGGTGAGAGAAGGAGGAAATGAGTATTGATTTCTGTCTCTTTTCGGGTGGTATGCATAGAACTACCCCGATTTGTCTAGTGTTTGTTGATAGGAAGCACTTCAATTTTAATTGGGGACAATTGTGTGGTTTGGTTTTCTGTGGTGGTGATCTGCTGAATATGCTACCCGAACACATTTTCTAGGAGTATACAACAAGCCCATGGACCACCGTAATATCTGGTATGAGGTTAATCATTGCTGGACCATGTGTGATACACTTCTCAGGAACCAGAATGGTATTAGTGCTGTGTTTTATTCCTCATGAGAGAAGCAGCAGAGGGCCATTAATGTCTGGCTGTGCACAGCTGCAGACTGACCTGCACTAGAAGTAGTCGGGTAATAGTCAGTAATCATGTCACTACTGTTTCTGTTTCTATTTCTTGGCAACACTTCCTTAATTACTACAATAAAACTTCCAGTCAAAGCAGTGCTGCACCTATCATTATGGACTCATGATTTCTTCCCTTGGCAACCTGCTAGCACTAGAAGCTTTCCTGCAGTGCAACAACTGCTTCATGTTTATTGAGAAGTTTCTGGACTACTGTAACTCCATACATGAAAGAGGTAAATAAATATATAGTTCGAAGGGTCATTTCTCATTAGCACTATGTGTGAGTAGACAATAGCATAACAAACTACCAGCATAAGCTAAAGCAGTTAAAAAATTATTCTCTAAGCATAATAGGCACCTACAATGCAAACCTCGGGCATCTAAGTGCTCACATATATCTTTGTCTACAACTACTCTAATATGAATTTCTATTACAAATTACCAAAAAAAAAAAGTAGATTGCCAGAGAGTTACAAAGTCCCTGCAATTGATGACTCTAAAGTTTGGCATACTGACAAAGACAATGCACTTACCAGACTGGACAAGAAGATTCCTACAGCCACATTGCCTCTATGTTTCTTAGATTAGGGACATTACAAGAGCCCTCAGACCTTTCACTGCCCTATATTAGAACATGACTTTGTGTTTGTTCACCCAGAAGTGAAAAATTAGAGGTGCTCTCCAGTGGAAGAGGTGTACAGATGCAGCACTAAACTGTTCTTCAATATCTTCAAGGAAGGAATGTCACTCATACTGAGCTGTCATCTATCCCCAACAAGGATGCTGCTCAACTTCAAAGATAATATAATTTGCTGCAAAATTTCACTAGATAACTGGTGTCATTCCAGGAGGATCCATCATGTGCCTACCTGGGACAGAATGGTTCACAGACCCCCCTCCCTTGCCAGGGATGGAGTTGCACCTCTTGTCTCACAGCTGTTGCATACTGGCTAAAGTTGTTTCTGTTACCACACTGCCTTTTTAGGCAAAGTTCAGTTCAATGACATTAGTGTTGAAGATTAAGGTCATATGCTAAATGAGATGCTTCCTGTGTTCCAGGTTCATATTCCCTTAGCCACTAATTGCCCACTGTGTAAGCAATTACTTAATTAGATATTCCTTAATGGTCTTCTGTCCCTCACACCTAGTAACTATTTTGAACAAATACACTTAGCATATATATGTGTGTGTGTGTGTGTGTGTGTGTGTATATATACACACACACACACACACACACACACACACACACACACACACACACACACACACACACATAAAATATAGTGGAAGGCTGGTATATATTGAATATATATACATATAATACAGTGAGAGGTTGGTATAATGGTTAACATGTTTAGCTTACACACATGAAGTGCAGCTTTTGATTCTTACATGGGCCAATTGGCTAGGCTTAAATGGCCTAGAAAGGCAGGTAGCCTAGTGCTAATCTATAAACTTATATAGAAATATGGTATTAATAATTTTTTTTTGTAAATTAAAACTATTTAACAACAGCATTGCTTACATTTATCATGCATTCCCAAATGCAGAGTTATGTCCTTAAACTCGACTACACACACACACACACACGCACACACACATGGATATATATATATATATATATATATATATATATATATATATATATATATATAAAATACATGGTTCCCCTTTATAATCTTGAGATACTGAAAGCTCGAATTTCAGTATCTCAAAACTATAAAGTCGAACAGCCCACAATCCCGAAATACACCAACAAGAAAAACTGAAATCCCGAACATTCACAAACCATGCAACGCACAACACATACACCATTCAATCCACAAACTACACAATCCTACACTACATCTACACTGTGCCCCCCACCCCCCTACTTATATATACCAACTCAGAAATTGCACAGTTGAAAAATGCATCACTCACACGGAGACATTCCACACTCGCGCGCGCACGCATATGCATACACACACACACACACACACACACACACAACCTCCCTACCCTAACTCACACGCACAACTCACAATAAAACTCACATACCTTCACTTCCATAAACTATCCCTGCCAAACACTTCCCATCCCATTGCTACACTACATAAGAGGGGATTCGAGCTATTTAAATTCACGCTTATGCACTTTTCGAGTTTTTACATTTTCACCTTTACAGTCCCGAGATACTGAAATTCGAGCTTTCAGTATTTTGGGATTGTAGGGCAGCCACCGTGGTGCAGTGGTTAGCATTGTCATCTCACAGCAAGGGGTTCTCTGGTTCGATCCTCGGCTGGGGTGCCTTCTGTGCGGAGTCTGCATGTCCTCCCTGTGGTCGCGTGGGTTTCCTCCGGGTGCTCCGGTTTCGTCCCACAACCCAAAGATATACTGCAGGTGGATTGCACACAATAAACTTGGCTCTAGGTGTGAGTGCATGTGTGTGCCTTCTGTAGAAAGTTGGGCACCAGGCTGGCAACTCGACACTGTAAATCTCCACTGCCAATCATGAGTGGACAGGTGATCCACTGTGGCAACCCCTAACCAGGAAAAGCCAAAAGAAGAAGAAAATAAGTATTTTGGGATTGTAAAGGGGAACCATAATACACATATATATGGTTTCTGTTAGTAGTTTGTCTTTTGCTATTAATTTATAACAGAAGGATGGTGAGTGTGTTTCACAGAGCTTTTCAGAACATTGTTCAGCTTTTTAATGTTGCTTCCATCATTACAGTTTGCATCACTCATTGCTTTAGCGACTAATTTACCTAATGTCTGATATCTAATTACTACCCAAGTAGGTTGCGTACATTTGCTTAGTAATAGCTATACTAAAGTGTTTTCTGCTTTTCTTTGTTTGATCATAGGTGCACTTAGTGTTTTATAGTTTTCTTCTGCAGCTTATACTTCAATGTAATGATGTAAAACTGATTCAACGCTATGTTGCTTTTTGTATTGCACCTTCTGTAGTACTTTTTGTATGTTAGCTACTCTGCTTGCAAATCCCCTTGCCATAGTGGCCCAAATAATTGCTGAAAAGGGTCTTCAGACCAGTTCTGTTACCTGGATAACAAAAAATAGACAGAAAGATAGATAGATAGATAGATAGATAGATAGATAGATAGATAGATAGATAGATAGATAGACAGAGATATAGAATGACAGACAGACAGACCTAAAGATATACATACAATAAAAAACTGCTCTGATTGTGCAAGAGACAATTGCTGTTTAGTGCACCTGTAGTACCAAGAGACAACACTGTAACCTATGCGATTGTCACTGACCCAGAATTCCAAGGGGCAAATGGCTCTGACTGATGTTAATGATTTTATCAAAGTTGCTGAAAAAGGACACACTTCTGAAATCTGAAACAGAAATGTAAAGTATTACAACAGATAAAGAACTTTGGCAGCAGGTTTGGAAGACCAACCATGCTGATACCAGAAAGCAAAGCTGATCCCAGGAGATGGGGTAAGGCTGCACTATTCCTGCGACATGAATAATGTACATTCCAAGGTAGCAGTGATTCATGAATCTGAGACTCCCAGACCTTACTTCATTCAAACAAATTTGGGACAAGTCCTGAGAAGAAGCAATAAGCACCAGAAGAAATGCATTCATTTCAACATTATGGACAGAGTTCTAGTTGATGCAAGGGGACAAGTATAGTAGAAAACCAGAAGAGTTTTCAGAATCACTACTGTTAATACATATATGCCTGAGGGAAGCACAAAAAAGTAACACATTTAATGGTGCAGAAACATTAAACTGAATGGACTGAAGCCAGTGTTTGAGTGAAGAAGGACCCAAATGAGGATCAGCCATCTAGTATGACCTCTATTCAAAGGTCCAGCTATGGATATGCCATAAAAATTACTTCAGCGATAGACTTACATAGGAATGTTATTTACATAATTCCACTGATTTAAATGACGTCTGAACTACTTCAGTGTTCACTACATAACTTTATGAGCGCATACTCATAAACAAGAAGTATAATAGTCCTTAACTGGAGGGATATGATTTAATATAGATATAAATGTATGTGTCTGCTTGAGTATATATGTGATTATGTGCATGCAGTCCCTTTAAGAAGTAAGCTTATCATAGCCTGTAAAGGTCTGTGCATGATTTCATTACAAGTAGTTGTCTCTGAGCTGTCTTAAAGCAGATCTGCATACTCTGGACTTCTCATGTCCGTGTCTTATTTAATGCTTGCTGAATTGTTTTGGTGTAGTTTTCCTAAGTTCCTTTTATAACTTAACTTTGTCCAGTAGGGCTAACCAGGCTAACAATATGTAAGTAAACAAGCAAACAAACAAATACAATAAAAATAATATTACCACAACACAATCAAAGATGTCTTAGATGAAGGAGCTCAACTCATATCACAAAGACGTCACACACACGCACACAAAGAAGTCTCACACACGCACACAAAGAAGTCTCACACACGCACACAAAGAAGTCTCACACACACACCACACACACACCACACACACACCACACAGACACCACACAGACACCACACACACAGACACCACACACACAGACACCACACACACACACATATAGACACCACACACACACACACACACACAGACACCACACACACACACACACACACACACACACACACACACACACACACACACACACACACACACACACACACACACACACACACACACACCACACACACACACACACACACACACACACACACACACACACACACACACACACACACACACACCACACACACACACACACACACACACACACACACACACACACACACACACACACACACACACACACATCTCCAAATCACTGCGTTTATGTGTCACCATGTTCTGGCTAGTTTGATTCCAACTTATTATCATGTGTTCATCAGCTGGCTACTGTGGTTCTCTTTTTGTGGAGTGTTAACAATATGTAGCATCATATCTGATAACCCAAACACAAAGTCTACACTGACTTCTTCCCATAGTGCAATGGAACCAATTTTGGTTATGGTAATACTTGTGTTTAGACATGTCTATTATAATGGTGAATTCATTACATTGCATAGAACTCCATTAGCTGTTTACTAATCATGTTCAGATCTGTCTGTTCCATCATGTCATTGCTTCATCCTTTAATACATGAATGTTAAGGATGACTAGAAACATTACATAGTCATTGAGAAGGACCATTTGAGCACTTCATCCACTTTCTCAAGTAAGCTAAATATCACAAATAATTGTTTTGCTGCATAAATGTTAACATCTATCAGTTTTCCTTTTTGCAGATTCTTACATTGATTTAGTCCAGTCATATGTGAGGAAAATTACAGTTTATAGAGGTGTACTGGGCTAACGACCACGGGGGCCTTTATAAGCCTGGCTGAGCATCACAATTGTATCCCACAACTTTATGTGCCTTAGAGGTTATTCTAAAGAGTATATGTAAGTTAGAGCACAATTTAGGTGCTAGAACTGGAATGTACTCCAATCTTTCCATCCACTGGTCCAGGTTTCTCTTAAATAGAGTTAGGGAAGAACTTTGCTTAGCAAGGATAGGAAGCCTGTTTCAGCGAAGGGGAATTCTCTAAAACACATACCTGTCTTTCCAACATCTCCTGTTATGTTACAAGCAAAGTTTAAATCCCTAGATTGAGTAATTCTCATGCTATTCATTTTGCAGATATGCAACAGGTCCATAAGAGTGGGATCCAAGTATGCCTCATATGCCAGTCATAGTCTAAAGAAAACAAAGTATGTTTGTAGGCAATTTGTAGAAGACATGCTATTTACAATTATGCCCTCTATTCTTTTTGTGTGGAGATTCTGTGGACATTCCAGTTGTTAAACTTGCCTTCTCAGGAGGAGATGTAACTGCATTGACTCGGCCGTACCTGTTAGGACCAAAACAATTTCCTCAAGGAAGAGCAAACCTGCCTGGTGGACAACTGCCATTAACAGGTTTTAAAATAAGAGGAAGAAATTGCTGTCTAGGAGTAAGAGGGTGTGAGCCCTAAACTGGAGCACTCCCTCCTCAGCTTAAACAAGCAAATAAGACTTCTTGTGAAGTCCTCCAAAGCAAACTATGAATACAAATTAGCTACCTCAAATAAGGACAACTGTAAGGTATTCTTTAGTTACACCCGTAACCTAAAAGGAAAGCCCCAGATTTGTGCCAAACTGGTAGTTAATAATACCACATATACTGAGCCTGTGGACATAGCTAACCTGTTGGCTGACAGGTTCTGGTGAAACTTCACTCCCCTGTCCCTGCCACACGTGCCCCATGACATCCCTACCACCTGTCCCCTACCTTGCATCTCTAAAGAGCAGGTGGTAAACACCCTCTCTAAGGCCAGAAACACAGCATCCATGGGACCTGATAACATTCCAGGCTGTGCCCTACATGGGATCCAACAAGAATTAGCAACACTATTGGGTACTCTTTTCAATCACAGTCTAAGCACTGGTTTTATATCAGCTGAATGGAAAATGGCCAACTTATTCCCTTGCACAAAGGCAGTGCTTCCACTGACCCCAGGAACTATAGACCTATTAGCCTGATTCCTGACTAGCCTTATCTGCAAGGCCATGGAATTAATCATCATGGACCTTATCAACAAAGATATACAGTAGGTAATCTCCAAACACTTGACCCTATTCAGTTTGGATTTGTCAAAGGGAGATTATGCTTGTTAAACCTGGTGGACTTCGTTGAGACAGTCACCAAGGCTCTGGATGAGGAGAAATCTGCATACAGCCTACCAAGATGGAGACGCTGCACGAAAATATACAGGGTTTTGAAAAGAGATTACTTGGCACTAAAATACGTAAGTTGAATAGAGACTACAATGATTTTCAAGAAGAGAATGTGTTTTCCTGGGTGAGAGACTCACCCATCATGAATAATGTACAGCATACAGCCACAGCCGAACCTATTACAGCTATCGGCTTAGAGGGGCGGGATCGAATGGAGCTGTTGAGTCAAACGCATTCCACTTCCGAGTTGGCGAGTGTACAAGTGAACGCTACAACAACTGAACTGACAGCTGATAATGAGGGTACGAAGAGAACAGTTTTTGAGCAGAATTCCATCAGTAAACCATCTGCGATATTAACAAATGCCTGGGAAGGCTTGGTAGTGAAATCTAAAGACCAAGGGAATGAGCATCTGTTCGCTAATGGCCAGAGGAGTGCTGATGATGCTCAACCTCTAAATAATATGAGCCGTTTTTTATTAGAGAATCCTCTCCCCATCAGAGGACGCTCAAAGAATTGAAATCTGCAGAGACCATTGAGTGCAGAAGGACAGAACCGAAAGAGGTTCAAACAGGTTTGATTTTCAATATTTCTTCACATGTTCTAACTGAGGCCCAGATGACACTACTGAATAAAGGCCTGAACTTTATACCGGCTAAGAAAGCTGTCCTTACTGATATCTTAAAATACTTGAGACTTTTTGGCAGAAACTTGACTTTACGTGCTATGTTTTCTTTATCTATTCAGTCAG
Source organism: Protopterus annectens (assembly GCF_019279795.1). Classification (NCBI taxonomy): domain Eukaryota; kingdom Metazoa; phylum Chordata; order Ceratodontiformes; family Protopteridae; genus Protopterus; species Protopterus annectens. The sequence goes on along the minus strand of NC_056726.1, from coordinate 1,065,992,304 downwards.
ACAAATGTATTTTTAAGAAGCCAAGTGTGTACGTTCCCCCTAACAATGCTATATTGATACTTATATTGAAGTCTGTGACAGACAGATAAGAGAAGTTTCTGATGTTTGTTCTAAACAGTTTTTTAACTTATCTAATGTTGAATACATTGCTTTAAATGATTTGAAAGCCCTAGGTTCGATAGAGAGTCAACCTGTTGATATGGGAGGGGGCATTGTGGTTCTTGATAAAGATCTATATTTTAAAAAAATGTATGCTTTATTGAATGACATGAAAACGTACCAATGTATAGTAATGACCGTGGTTAAGGGTATTATAGATGAAATATCCTTTCTGATTTTTGATTTATTGACTACAGGCATGATAAATGAGCCACTTTTTGAATATTCTTCAATCAACCATCCTGTTATTCCTATAGTATATGGTTTACCTAAGGTACATAAATGTCTTTGTACCCCACCAATGCATCCAATAGTGTCTAGCAGAGGATGGGCCACTGATCCTCTGTCTGTATATGGTGAAAATAATTTACACCCTGTACTTAATGACTGTGACAGTGTTCTCAATGATTCTAAAACTTTTTTAGAGACACTCAGTTTGAAATGGGACTCTGTATATACCGCTTGTTTTTTGTAACTGTAGATATAGAATCACTGTTCACAGTTATTCCGAACCAATAGGGCATAGACAATGTGAGAGAAGTGCTGAATAATGCAGGAGTTACTTGCAATAAATGTGATTTGATTTGTACTTTAGTGGATATTATTCTGACAAATAATACCTTTATTTTTGGTAGTGATTACTATATCCAGAAGGTCGGCGTAGCTATGGGCACAGCTTGTGCCAATAGCTACGCCAACCTCTCATTAGTGCACTGGGAACGTTCCCCTGTTCTATCCAATGAACTATATAGTGAACACATAGTTTGGTACACTAGGTTCATGGATGATAAATTTTTTTATATTTTTTTTTTGTTGTGGCAAGGCACCGAAGTTGAGTTGAATAAATTTATTTATTTAAATGTCACCACAGACTTCCTTAGATTTACGTTTAATTATTCTACGCATGAAATTGATTTTTTGGATGTGAGGGTGAGCAAAGATCACCTGAATAATATTAAGACTAGTCTTTATAGGAAGCTAGTTAGAAAAAATAACTTCCTGCACAACACAAGTATGTACCCAAACTATACCAAACGCAATGTATTAAAAGGGCAAGTATTTAGAGTAATGAGGCTTGTTAATGATGATGCAGAGTTATATGAAGCACTCCAGAAATTAAAGTCTGACTTTTTGGAGAGAGGCTATGATGGTAAGATGATTTATAGATATATAAATGAAGCATGGAAGACCAGTGGTGACTGCTGTAAACCATAGTTTAGAGACATAGTTGCCTCGAATTCTACCAATGATGCAGAAGCTAGTTATGCAAGTTTACCCCTTTAATGTAGCTGATAAACTGAGGATGCCTTTGACCTTTGCCAGTAACATTAGTACTGTCTGTGATGTCATTAACAGGCACTGGGGTATTCTTTCGACGGATAAAGGTCTAATGGGTGTAATCAAAGCCATACCAAATTTTATATTGCGGAATAATAAAACATTGAAGAGCCATCTATGCTATAGGTCTGACATACCTAGCACCTGGTGTAAGTCTGACAGGATAGGCACATATGCGTGCAGAAGTTGCACAGCCTTTAAACATGTTCACACAGGCAGGAGTTTTACACATCCACACATGGGCTTTAGTTTTAACAGTGCCCATTATGCTGATTGTAAAACATCAAATGTTGTTTATTTTGCATATTGCATCATGTTTTTCTTTCTACATCAGGAAAACTAGCAGGCGGTTGAAGGATTGAATATTGGAACACTACAGAAACATTAGAAATTGTAAAGAGAGTAGTGCCCTTGCTATGCATAATAAAAACAAAGGATCTAATCATATATTTAAATTTCTAGTTTTAGAAATTTTATTTGGTAATAGATGAGGGAGGGATTTGGTGAATGACACCGAGGGCAGGATTCAGGAAGGCTTACACGGAGTTTAAGAGTAGTGTAAGCCTCCGTGTAAGCCTCCCGATCCAGGAACAGCCCAAACCTCCATGTAAGAGACAGCTAACACGCCTCTTACACGGACTGGCGTGGAAATGCTCAATACCTCATTTGCAGCTCAAAGATATGCAAATGAGGTATTTGAGCGATCAAGAAGCCTAAACCAGTCCGTGTAATGGGCCCGTGTTAGCAGAAATGTACTCAGCTGACAACTGAGTACATTTCTGCAAAATTGGCCAACGAGCTATGTCAGCTCCAAATAAAGGGTGCATATGTTTCATTTAGCATGCCAATGGCCAAATATGTGGCCACTGGCAATAAAAAGTGTTGCAAAAGTATTTTAAATAACTTTTTTTTTTACGTGGATTTCGATGTTTAACTGCAGCACTCCAGCATAAACGGGTGCGCTGCCTAAAACTGAAAACCGAAGCTTATAAGCCCACAATTGTGGGATTTATGTATTACATGGAATGACAATGGAGGACTAGCAGACCAAAACAATATGGCCTCCGTGTAGTGGTTGTCAAGGGGGGGAAGCTCCGTGTAAGACATGTAACTAAGCATTACTAGGCAATCCTATGTAAATGAGGGTTACAATACTGAATCACACTGCCACATAGGTAATGAGCACTTTCTGAGTAGTGTAAGAGTTACAGAAGGGGGAGGAACAGAGTAAGAGGTAGGTGACATCACGGGGGGGAATGATAGAAATAAATGTATCAGATTGGAGGGCAATGTAAGGTGACAGATTACCGACAGACATCAGGGAGAGAGGTGTGTCCCAACAGAACACTAGGAAAGTCAAGAAATAGAGGCTGCACACTATTCCTACACTCAAACTTACTTGATATACGTGCATGCGCGCGTGTGCGCGCGTGTAAGGCAGGTTCACCATGTGGGAGCGTGTTGCAAACCGTTTACAACGGTTTGTGCGGGCGTGCACGTGTGGAAGGCAATGTGCGCACGTTTTAACATGAATCAGCCAAGTTCACACCGTGTAAGGATGTGTGCGCGCGTGTAACACCGTGTAAAGATGTGTGCACGCGTTTAAGTAACTGTGAGCGTGCTTAAGCTATCAGAGGACGCTCAAAGAATTGAAATCTGCAGAGACCATTGAGTGCAGAAGGACAGAACCGAAAGAGGTTCAAACAGGTTTGATTTTCAATATTTCTTCACATGTTCTAACTGAGGCCCAGATGACACTACTGAATAAAGGCCTGAACTTTATACCGGCTAAGAAAGCTGTCCTTACTGATATCTTAAAATACTTGAGACTTTTTGGCAGAAACTTGACTTTACGTGCTATGTTTTCTTTATCTATTCAGTCAGACAAATGTATTTTTAAGAAGCCAAGTGTGTACGTTCCCCCTAACAATGCTATATTGATACTTATATTGAAGTCTGTGACAGACAGATAAGAGAAGTTTCTGATGTTTGTTCTAAACAGTTTTTTAACTTATCTAATGTTGAATACATTGCTTTAAATGATGTGAAAGCTCTAGGTTCGATAGAGAGTCAACCTGTTGATATGGGAGGGGGCATTGTGGTTCTTGATAAAGATCTATATTTTAAAAAAATGTATGCTTATTTGAATGACATGAAAACGTACCAATGTATAGTAATGACCGTGGTTAAGGGTATTATAGATGAAATATCCTTTCTGATTTTTGATTTATTGACTACAGGCATGATAAATGAGCCACTTTTTGAATATTCTTCAATCAACCATCCTGTTATTCCTATAGTATATGGTTTACCTAAGGTACATAAATGTCTTTGTACCCCACCAATGCATCCAATAGTGTCTAGCAGAGGATGGGCCACTGATCCTCTGTCTGTATATGGTGAAAATAATTTACACCCTGTACTTAATGACTGTGACAGTGTTCTCAATGATTCTAAAACTTTTTTAGAGACACTCAGTTTGAAATGGGACTCTGTATATACGCTTGTTTTTGTAACTGTAGATATAGAATCACTGTTCACAGTTATTCGAACCAATAGGGCATAGACAATGTGAGAGAAGTGCTGAATAATGCAGGAGTTACTTGCAATAAATGTGATTTGATTTGTACTTTAGTGGATATTATTCTGACAAATAATACCTTTATTTTTGGTAGTGATTACTATATCAGAAGGCGTAGCTATGGGCACAGCTTGTGCCAATAGCTACGCCAACCTCTCATTAGTGCACTGGGAACGTTCCCCTGTTCTATCCAATGAACTATATAGTGAACACATAGTTTGGTACACTAGGTTCATGGATGATAAATTTTTTTATATTTTTTTTTTGTTGTGGCAAGGCACCGAAGTTGAGTTGAATAAATTTATTTATTTAAATGTCACCACAGACTTCCTTAGATTTACGTTTAATTATTCTACGCATGAAATTGATTTTTTGGATGTGAGGGTGAGCAAAGATCACCTGAATAATATTAAGACAAGTCTTTATAGGAAGCTAGTTAGAAAAAAATAACTTCCTGCACAACACAAGTATGTACCCAAACTATACCAAACGCAATGTATTAAAAGGGCAAGTATTTAGAGTAATGAGGCTTGTTAATGATGATGCAGAGTTATATGAAGCACTCCAGAAATTAAAGTCTGACTTTTTGGAGAGAGGCTATGATGGTAAGATGATTTATAGATATATAAATGAAGCATGGAAGACCAGTGGTGACTGCTGTAAACCATAGTTTAGAGACATAGTTGCCTCAAATTCTACCAATGATGCAGAAGCTAGTTATGCAAGTTTACCCCTTTAATGTAGCTGATAAACTGAGGATGCCTTTGACCTTTGCCAGTAACATTAGTACTGTCTGTGATGTCATTAACAGGCACTGGGGTATTCTTTCTACGGATAAAGGTCTAATGGGTGTAATCAAAGCCATACCAAATTTTATATTGCGGAATAATAAAACATTGAAGAGCCATCTATGCTATAGGTCTGACATACCTAGCACCTGGTGTAAGTCTGACAGGATAGGCACATATGTGTGCAGAAGTTGCACAGCCTTTAAACATGTTCACACAGGCAGGAGTTTTACACATCCACACATGGGCTTTAGTTTTAACAGTGCCCATTATGCTGATTGTAAACATCAAATGTTGTTTATTTTGCATATTGCATCATGTTTTTCTTTCTACATCAGGAAAACTAGCAGGCGGTTGAAGGATTGAATATTGGAACACTACAGAAACATTAGAAATTGTAAAGAGAGTAGTGCCCTTGCTATGCATAATAAAAACAAAGGATCTAATCATATATTTAAATTTCTAGTTTTAGAAATTTTATTTGGTAATAGAAGAGGGAGGGATTTGGTGAATGACACCAAGGGCAGGATTCAGGAAGGCTTACACGGAGTTTAAGAGTAGTGTAAGCCTCCGTGTAAGCCTCCCGATCCAGGAACAGCCCAGACCTCCATGTAAGAGACAGCTAACACGTCTCTTACACGGACTGGGCGTGGAAATGCTCAATACCTCATTTGCAGCTCAAAGATATGCAAATGAGGTATTTGAGCGATCCAAGAAGCCTAAACCAGTCTGTGTAATGGACGTGTTAGCTGCAGAAATGTACTCAGCTGACAACTGAGTACATTTCTGCAAAATTGACAACAGAGCTATGTCAGCTCCAAATAAAAGTGCATATGTTTCATTTAGCATGCCAATGGCCAAATATGTGGCCATTGGCAATAAAAAGTGTTGCAAAAGTATTTTAAATAACTTTTTTTTTTTTACGTGGGATTTTGATGTTTAACTGCAGCGCACTCCAGCGCAAATGGGGTGCTGCCTAAAACTGAAAACCCGGCTTATAAGCCCACAATTGTGGGATTTATGTATTACATGGAATGACAATGGAGGGACTAGCAGACCAAAAACAATATGGCCTCCGTAGTGGTTGTCAAGGGGAAGCTCCGTGTAAGACATGTAACTAAGCATTACTAGGCAATCCTATGTAAATGAGGGTTACAATACTGAAAAT
>NC_056726.1:1065966727-1065985770 GCF_019279795.1 Protopterus annectens | reverse complement strand
CCCCCTCCCCCCATGAGTTGGGCCTCGTGATGATGGACAAGGAGCCAGACCATGTATCTGGACTCCTCAACGCCCCAACGCTGTGCTCGAAAGCAACGTCCCTCACCTACTCCACTCATTCTGACTGCAGCTCTGTTCTACAATAGTTTCTGCTGTGTATTCCCGCCTATGGGGCTTATATATGCCGCTTTTCCCCGCATATTTCTCTGATTGGCCGTTTTGGAATTGTATCTACTTCACTGAAAATGCTTTCTCATGCTCCATTCTGGATTTTATCCCATATATATGCTATTTCTGCATTTCATGGTATTGCTGTCATGGCTTAGTGGTGTAGTACCTTGACTCTAGTGCATGGTATCCTGGGTTCGAATCTAGCAATTGACTTTTGATTTTCCTGACAGAAATGAGTTGAGGACCTGTCAATCAAACATGCCAAAAGCACTTTTAAGCACTTCAAACCAGGTCTGCGCTCGTTTGCGCGGAGCTAACGCATGCGCACTGGCGGTTAGCTTGTAGGAGCGGCGCGCAAACGGTGTGCACTGGGATAAACCCTAATTGGCTAGTGACACACATGTTCAGCTAAGCACAGCTAGTTGCAAACAGTTTCAGCCTGTTAAACCGGTGCTTAGCAACGGGCACGCAGTTTGCAGCTTTTTAAACACTACTCAGCTACGGGCACTCCGTCTCACAGCAGCTTAGCTATCAGTACATTTCTGATTATTTTTATTATTGTGTTACTTCAGAATATATGCTACATTTCATTCCATTTTTCAAAAGGGAATACATTTACATTTGTACAATACTGTCAGGGGGCTTTTTAGTGCTTATTTACAAAAAAAAAAAAAAAAAAAGGTTGTTGTGGGGGCTCGAACCCTGCCTGCCTACTCTTAGGCCAGCAACTCTACCGCTAAGCTATTACCTCTTGTATTGCTTTGCATATTTAGTTCTTATATCCTTTTCCACTGACTGCTAACTGTGATTGCGCTAGTAGCACACCCGCGCACACAGTAGCAAACATTCTGGGGTTTAAAATAAAAAAAAAGGTTTTAATTTAATTTTATAACATCTCTTCACTTTATACACTGATGGTCAGTCGGGGCATGTGTTGTGTAGTGTGTTTATTCACATTTCCATGGCCTTTCTCGTGGCTGTTTACTTTCAGCCATTCTTGTCTTCCGGGGGCGTGTCCGCTTGCAGGGCTTAGCCTACAGACACGCCCCATACTCTCTTACATGGACCGTGTAAGAGTTACTAGTGTGATTCAGCATGCCTCATGCACCTCATGCATATGCATGACATGCTGACATCACACAGTTTAACTGCAGCCTCCGTGTAAGAGTTATAACTCTTACACGGAGGCTTCCTGAATCTGGCCCAGTGTGTAGGGTTCATTAACATTCACAGTTAATTGATTAATTATTTCTTGGAGATGACTAATGTTTTTAATTTGATTTACGTTTTAAGAATTTGTTTTTAATGCCTTTTTAAATGGTCTGAAGAAACGACAGCACCTTACAAAAGCGCTTACTGTTTTATACTGTTTTTTGTTTATGCAATAAAAGTTGTCTGTTTCCTTGTAACAGTGGTGGTGGATGTTTTTTAAGCTTTTGTTATTTGTACACCACTGGGTTGCTGTTGGAATGATTTTCGTCATTGTTATTGTTGTATCAGGTTTTAGGTTAAGCAATTTGAGGAGTGAATCACTGAGACTGTTTTTAATACTGTTTATTAGACAACTTGGTATGTTATCTGGCCTCATGGAGAAAGTGTTCCTGGACTTTGAGAATAGTATAAGAAAAAGTTCTTTAGTAATAACAGGGAGGAACAGCAACTCTAGGATGGTTTAAGAATGGATGGTAGTATTAGGAGAAAAGGTCATTATTAAATTTCCAGCCAGTTTGTTTGCAAAGTCTTTTGGGATTGAATAGGAGACTCATTATGGAAAAGTTCTGAGCAGAACTGAGAGTTATTGCTCAGTTTTCTATTGTAATTGAACAGGGACGTTAGCTTATCTGTACTCTAGTTGCTAGTCTTAATTTGTTTGATGCTCTGATCGTATTTATTGTTGCCTTCAGTTACTTAGGGAATTTGCCACTTGCTTCATGCATTCAAAAAAGACGATAAAGTGTTACATGGGTTCAAGATATTTATTGCAAAGGACTCCCATGTGCATCTCCATTCATGTCTGCATTGACTCTGGTGAACTGTAAAAAATGGCACTGTTCTTGCACGTGCTCAGTACTTATATATGCACGTGCTATCTAGCTACAGTGGCTGACTAGAAGCAATACACATAATGATCGACATCCTCCCTCTTTGATTTGTTCGAAATGCAATAGGAGAACAAGACAATGTATACGATAGATATAATGTCAATATTAACAACAAATCAGAACTCAAGTCCAAGTCACTGTGTATTTTGGATTGGGTCTGGAAGCTTTGACTGGGCTTACCAACAGGGACAGTCTCTGGGAAATTCTTCTCAGTAGGAACTTCAGGGATTAAATCAGGATTATTTGAGGAAAATACACTGTCCTCTAAAATTGGAACAAGTGTAGGGTCACTCTGAGAAAACAGGTCTTTGGCAAAGGCAATCTACAGCATCACAGGTTCAGAGACTGGAAGTATATGTCTTTGGTTCCTTCTGAAATCCAGTCCTTCTGATTGAACAATATAAGATCTCGGTTCTTCACAAATATTTTTGATAATTTCCACTTGGTCATATCTTTTAGATGTTTGCATCCTTATGAGCTCTCCTTGTCTTAATGGTCTAAGAGGGTTGCTAGATTTATCATAGTGCAACTTTTGTGACTGACATTTCCTCAAAAGTTGGGTATTGGCTACTCTGTTGTTTTTCTTGGCATTTAGAATCAGTAGCTGTTTACTGATTGACAAGGTTGTTGTTGTCTATCTAGACATTAATCTCTGAGCACGTAAACCAAATAGACTATCTTGTGATGTTCCCACATACTATCACATTAATAACAATGTCCTAAGCATGCAATCAGTCATGAGGGATTTTGGGTACCCAGCTTGATAGCAACCTGGCTTTTGACCACCATGTTGCTTCCGTTGTATGGAAAGCTTTCTATATGGCACACTTCATAAGTAAGGGTATCTCATCCAGGGACAAGGAGGTCATAGCATCAATGTCTTCTTCCTTAATAAGGCCAGTTATTAAGTACAATGCTCCCTTTGGCATGTACCTCGCAAAACGCATGCAGCAACTGGAGATACCACAGAGGTTCCTCACCAGAAGAATCCAGGGCCTCAAACATTTATCCTACATAGATAAGCTAAAAGCCCTGTCCCTCTACTCCATTTCATACAAACTCCTCAGAGTTGACCTCTATCTGGCATACAAAGCAATCTCAGACCCTTCCTTGATGGGACAACTGCATATTCGCAAATTGAGCGCCATTCAAGTAACACACACACACTACCTCAACCTTGTCTGTGACATAAATAGGACTTGTTGGCAGGACAGATTTTTGTCCCAGAGACTCCCCTGTCTGTGGAATAGACTTCCTCTCAGTGTCAAGCACAGTACCTCATTGTGCCTTTTCAAGTGAAACCTAGAAAACTGGATGGGAAACAGAAAATGCACCCCTGGGATTCCACCCTTGTCCCTGCTGGAGAGGGGCTTTGGGTGCTGACTTGTCTAAACATGGGCTAAACTCTTGGCTAGGCTTATAAGGGCCTCAAGCCCAATACCGTAGTAACTTCCTATGAATGTTTCAAGATTGAATGGATTAAGAAAAACATTGATACCATCTTTCTTAGATTTCTTCAACAAACATTTCACACTTTGGACTGCATGTTCAGTCTATCCATTGGACTGTGGATACTCAGGAAAACTAGAAACATAGACAAAGTCCCAAACATCAGCAAATTTCTTGAATTGTTGACTTGTAAACTGTGTACCATTATTAGATTCAACTTTGTGTGGACCACAATGCACAGAAAAATGTCTCTTCAATTTATTAAAGACAGTGCTGGATGTTAGATAAGGAATTAGGTCAATTTCAAACAAATTCAAGTAAGAGTCTACTAACACTAAGTAATGTTGAGCATTCCATTTAAAAATATCAGTACCAACCATCGACCGTGGTAGCTCAGGAATCTAGTTTAGCTGAATTGGTTCTTTATGTTGGGGCGATTTAGTACTATTGCAAATAAAACATGCTAGAGTTTGTTTTTCTTTATCTTTTGACATAGAAGGAGAAAATACTATGCCTCTTGTCCTTTATGTTGAATCAGTACCTGGGTGACCATGATGCAAAATCTTGAAATATTCCTGTTGTAATTGTAACACTGAAGGAATAATCACTTTAGGACCTTTCATGATGATTCCATCTTCCATCTTGAGCTCATCTTGGTAAGGAAAATACTTCTGTATGTCAAATGGTAGACTGGTTTCTCATGCTGGCCATCCTTGACTGATAAAATGTTTCAGATACTGAAAAACAAGGCCTAGAGCAGTGTGATTTCTGAGTTCATCAGGATGTGATGAAGAAAATGTTTTGACTTCCATGACTTCAAGGTCTGTTTTCTCATTATCATGCTATTCTGTGTTTTTTTTCTGGGTACTCTTGAGAAAGCAACTGCAAGGTATAAATATTTGACTTTTGTATAAACAATATTGAAATTGTACTTCTGCAATTTTAACATCATTCTTGGGTGGTGAAAGCCAGGGTACCTTTTTGGCTAGGCTTATATAGGTGCTAGGGCCAATAGCCTAATACCTACCTATGAACATGAACCTATGAGTTGCAGCATTCTGGGGATAAATGTACTGGCTTTTTTAAAATTGTCATCAAGGGTTGGTGATCAATCTCTATTTAAGCAGGTTTGCCATAAATATGATAACTGAACTTCAAACATGCGAACACTACTGCCAAAAGCTCTTTTTCAATTTGCGCATACTGCATCTCAGATTGGGTTAAAGGTCTGGATGCATAATCTACTGGTATGCATTCTTGAAGACATGCTGCAACAAGACCATACTCTGAAGCATCACATGAAAGGGTTACTGATTTGTGAACATCATAATATCTCAATGAGGGCTGACTGGCAATTTTCTGTTTCAGAACATCAAATGCTCATTGGTGTTATTGCAAGCAGGACCATTTTATACTTTTGCATGTCAACTCATGCAATGGTGCTGAAAGTGCACTCAAGTCTGGGATGAACTATACCAAGAAAATTTTGCAAAAATGTGACATTGCCTGGAACTGGCATCTAAAGAATTGCTGCTTGCTTACACAGAGCTGGTTGTAAGCCAGAACTGGTAAACAAATGACCCACATAAGTAACTTCTCTCAGCTTGAATTTACATTTCTGAGGATTCAGTTTAAAATTGACTTCACGTGCATGATCTAGAACTTTCCTGAGGTTTTTATCATGTTCATCTTCACCATTGCCCCTACAATAATGTCATCTACTATAACAGCACATAGATAACCTACAAAAATTTTGCTCCATTGCACGTTGAAAGACTTCACTGGCAGAATTTATCCCAAATGGCATTGTTAGTTAACAATAAAGATCTGTGATCCAACGAAATTTGCCAAAATCAAATGTTTTACATCTAAGACTGAAAAAAATACTGACGCTTGACATGAGAGTGGTTACTTCTTCTACTGGATGATGAGGACATTTAAGTGCTTTGTTTAAATCTCTGGATCTACACATATTCGAATATCATCTGAGATTTTCTTATGAGCTACAACCATGGAGGATACCCATTTGGTTGGTTCTTTTACTGGAATTTTCACACCTAAATTCACCATTTTGGCTAGTGCTGTTTTTATTTTGCTCTGCATTGCTACTGGAACCTTCCTTGCAGGTCTGAAAACTGGGCTTACTTCATGGTTTAACTTCATGGAATTGCCAAGTTCATCTTTGAAAATATCAGCATATTCATTAAAAATATTCTGTGCAAAATTATCATGATTGTTCAGATTTATATTGTGGACCTCCTAATTAAATGAAATCAGTCCCATTCTCAAACTCTCTTTGAGGCCTAATAATGACTGCATGTGTCTTTTGACTATGTAAAACTGCACGCCATAGCTGTTCGCAGCAGAATGGCATGGAAGAACTACTCCGCTATCAGTATGAATCTCTTCATCACCATAAGCAACAAGCTTTGCACAGTTTGCTGAGTCAAGTTTCTCACCAGCTTTTACTTTGGCAAACATTTGTGCTGATATAACATTGCACTTGGATTCAGTATCTACTTTACGCTCTAGAGGTTTCCCATTAATCCGAACAGTACAAAACATTTCGCCCTTTGCTGCCAACCGATAGTCTACTGTATTAACAATTTCAGCAGTCACACAGACACCATCAACATAGAAACTTTGCTCACAGCTTTTTATCTGATTTACTTGCTTCTTTGGATGCTCTCTTTTATTAAAAGAATGTGGCACCTTACACTTACAAAGTTTTTGAAATGATTCCACTTTTTACATTTGTGACAATGTTGACCAAAAGCTAAGCACTTTTCTCATTTAGGTTCATGGTTACCGCCACAATTACAATAGGTAACAATAAGATTAAGTGCTGTGATCCCATTCTATTTATGGTTGAGATTGGGTACTGCTATGCCCTTTGGCTTATATCTCTTTTTTTATCCTAGTTTTCTGTTGTACACTATCAACATTTGCACTGGTAGTCACTGTATGCATGCTTCTCTCATTCGTAAGCATATTTGTGTGCTTCTCTGTAAGTTCATATATTTGACAAATCTCTTTGGCTTTGCTCAATGTTAAATCACTATCAGACTCTTTCTCGCTGCATCATTATTAACACCACACACGAGTATGTCTTTTATGAACTTGCCTCACAAATCACCAAATCTGGACATTTTTGTTTTATTCCTCAAGTCAGTAATATATGCTGCTATAGTTTTACCAGGCTTTTGATTTCTTGTGTTAAATATGTGCCCTTTATTGTAATATTTGTTTGTTGGTTACACATTTCTCTAAATTTACATTTTAAGCACCCGGAGTTTTCCCATGTTTCAGCCTGTATCACAATATGGCAGTTCTCCCCCTTCCCTGCATACACGGCAGGTGCATAAGGCTCTTGCCACCCCCATAGTGCCATTTTTAGGCAAGGCTCAAAAACCAAACCCACCACCATAAATATCACAAGTAACAAAAAACTGAGGGTAATGCTACTCAATGCCAGAAGTCTAAACCTCAAAATGCATGTACTCGAGGCACTCCTCAGTATGCAGAAAATATATGTGCAATAACAGAAACCTGGTTTAAGGCTCTAGAGAAGCACCCCAGCACTACCACTCATACCATACATTTCAGCCACAGAACCCAAACCAAAATACAAAAGGTGGGGGCGTATCCATATTCATCAAGGATACCCACACCTTCAGATTAGTGGCACAGCATGATGCTTCAGAGATCATACAGGTGCAACTAACAATGGGCAAAACTGCAATTCAAATTGTAGCTTGCTACAGATCACCCACCATGTCCCAAGACCCCCATTCTGCATTTCTGGAAACACTGGGAAAATTAAAGGGCCTACCAAACACCCTAATATTGGGTGATTTCAATTACCCAAACATTAACTAGGAGAACTATTCAAGTACCAACTCCCTTGCCCAACATTTCCTAGAATTTATAAACTCAAACACCCAGGTTCAACTGGTCAACACTCCCACCAGAGGTGACAACATATTGTACCTGGTCATCACCAACATGGGCAACTGGTGTTCCACACCAGAGGTCAACCCCTCGCTGGTTAGATCTGACCATAAACAAATCACTTTGGATATCCATATTCCGCCCCCACCCATGGACAAGAAAACCACCGTGAAAAACTTTTCCAAAGCAAACCTCACATTACTTAAGACCGAGGTGGAAAGTTTCAAAGCCCCCGTACTGAAGCATAACACTGTCCGAGCTGTAAAATCCTTTACTAATGCATTCTACGGGCAGCTACAAGAATGCATGGATCATGCCATCCCAAGCAAAACCAAGACTCACTCCTCCAAGAAAAGGAAAACAGTTTGGTTGACTCCTGCCATAAACAAGCTATACAATAGAAGGAGGAAACTAGTACAGAAAAGAGTAAAATCCCAAGAAGGGAAGACATCCCTGATCAGTATCAACAAGAAACTACAATCCCTCATAAAATCATCCAAGGTGAACTTTGAAAGAAAAATTTCCAAGGACTCCAAAGATAACCACAAGGTATTCTTTAGCTAAGTCAAGAATCTAAGTGGCAATGCTCAGATCTGCTCGGAGTTAGTGCAGAATGGCACAAAATACACTGAACCCACTGATATCGCCAACATCCTGGCAGACAGGTTTAGCGCAAACTTCACCCCCCTCTTACCTCCAAAAGGGCCCATAACCATACCAGAAGAATGTAGAGTGCCTGAAATCATAGACACTCAGGTCAAAACAGCCCTCTCCAAAGCCAAAAAACACAGTTTCAATGGGACCAGATGGTGTCCCAGGCTGCATCCTACATGAGCTCAAAGACGAACTAACCCCTCACCTAAACACACTGTTCAAACTCAGTCTCTCCACAGGCTACATACCCACAGAGTGGCGCACAGCAATGGTTATTCCACTCCACAAAGGTGGAGCCACAACAGACCCTGGGAACTATCGCCCTATAAGCCTGACTAGCTTGATCTGCAAGGCTATGGAGTGCATCATCATGGAACTCATTAACAGAGACATTGGGAACCTCCAAACACTGGACACTACCCTGTTTGGCTTTGTTAAGAGAAGATCATGCCTCCTAAATCTGGTGGACTTCTTTGAGACATTTACCAAGGCTATAGACCAGAGAAAGGTGGTACACACAGCCTACCTAGACCTCGCTAAGGTCTTCGGCACCATTCCCCATTCTGGTATTATAGACAAGCTCATCAACCTGAACATAAGCCCCTATGTCACAAGATGGGTTGCCAACTGGCTCATGGACAGAATGTTGTGGGAGCTAGGTCTGACTCTAAACCGGTTACAAGTGGCATCCCCCTCTAGTACCCCTCCTGTTCAGCATATACTTCTCAGAGGTACAGGCAAGCACAGGAGGGCTAAGGTTGACCAAGTTGGTTGACCAAGTTCACAGATGACTGCAAACTAGGGGCTATAATTGACTCTCCGGCTGACACAGACATCCTCCAAAAGGGTCTCACTGAGATGGATACCTGATGTCAAAATCATGGCCTCAAGCTAAATGCCAAAAAGTGCATAGTCATCCCCTTTGGAAAAAACAAAGTACCCACAAACTGCCACATAGGTGATAGCCCCCTAAATACGGAAGACGTAATAAGGGATCTGGGGACCCAAGTAGATAGTAATCTCACCTTTGATAATCACATTGCCAAAGTGGTTAGAAAATCCTTGTACATGGCCCACCTAATCACAAAAGGGTTCGCATCCAGATCAAAAGAGGTCATTGTGCCCCTCTACTCATCACTCATCAGACCCATCACAGAGTACAACGCCCCATTTGGGATGTACCTTACAAGACACCTACAACAGCTGGAAAGACCACAGAAGTACCTCACCAAGAGGATCACTGGCCTCAAACAGATGCCCTATGCAGCTCGAATGAAGAAACTCCAGTTGTACTCAGTTGCATACCGCCTACTCAGAGGTGATCTCTGTCTGACATACAAGGCCATGTCCAACTCAGAATTGATGGACATACTCCAGCTAAAGAAAACCTTATCCCCTCAAGCCACACATTCTAGGGATCTAAACCTCACCGCAACAATAAATAGGACATGCTGGAGGGATAGATTCCTGTCCCAGAGACTTCCCATGCTTTAGAACAAGATCCCAATCTACATTAGGAAAAGCTCCTTGCTAACACTCTTTAAAAGAAACCTTGATGAGTGGATGGGAAACAGAAAGTTTACCTTGGGGATCACTTCAGTGGCTTTGCTGGACAGAGGCACAGGGAACTAATCTAAGGGGGCGGCAAAAGCCAACACATTCTGGCTAGGCTTATAAATGCATTCGGGCAGCTAGCCTAGTACCAATCTATGAACTTATGAACCTATGAGTGTTCCCTCTCAATGGCTTCCAAGTCTGCTAAATTAAGAAGTATAAATGCCTTTGTACATGCGTATTTATTTGAAAAAGCAGCCCGTAAAAATGATCATATTCTTGTTCATGCACTCACCAATTCTCAGCAATATTTTTAACAAACATCAGCAGTTCTTGTCTGCGAAATCAGTCTACCATAACAACAAAGTACCTTTAAACATAAGCACAGACTAGGTACTTGTAATCATACTTAAATGCACAGCAATCTCTTTGAAAAGGTTTCTGTGAACCCTGTGAACACTCCGGACACTTTGGATACTTTGAAAAGTTTTAATTAATGTAAAAAAGTAGTACATTGTGGAAGTAATGTGGAAACCTGGCTAACAACCTATATAAAAGATAGCAAAATCCTACCTCTACATTTCCAAATCATTCACAATGACAGAGCCCACAAAAAAGTAGGTGGAATAGCAATAATCTACCCCACCTCCCATACCATAACTCCCTACTTTAATAAAATGCCAACCTTTGCCAATGCTGAAATTATAATAGGTTTACTAAAAATAAACAACCACAAGTCCATATGTATCACTGCTCTCTATATTCCCCCTGGTGATAAGATCAAAACTCTTGAAAACATCCTGTCCTGGTTCTCCTCCAATATAAAAAATGAAACCTATATACTCAGTGATACCAACATCAAGTGGAATACTATTAACTCTGAAGCCCCATCCCGCACAATCAACCTGTACAACTTCTCCCAACTAATACAATATCAAACCAGACCAAATAAAGATGGTACCTCTCGTACCATCATTGACTGGATCCTAACAACTCACCCTAACCTTATCACCAAAGCTGGAACATTACCTGATCCCCTCAGTAATCACCTACCAGCCTTCGCTGACCATCTCCCATCTCCACTGCATAAACAACACCACTACATCCAAACCCACAACCTCTCCTCTTTCAACCCTCTAACTTTCTCCGAATGCTTAACGCATACTGACTGGTCCCCTCTAAAAACCCTTCCTCTAGATGATGTTGTTTCCTATTTTAACCACTCATTCCTAACCCTTCTCAATCAGCAAGCCCCCCCCCCCCCAAAACCAAATGCATCAGAACCAATCCCTGTCCATGGTTATCAAAAGATATTAAACTAGCCTTGCACAAAAGGGACAAAAAAATGGAAACAATATCAAAAACATAAAAACCCTAACACCCTCCTAGAGTATAAGCAACTACAAAACTCCACAAAAAAACTAATACTTAAAGACCTCAAAGCCCATTACTCCAAACTCCAGTCCTTGCACTCAACAAATCCCTAAAAATTCTAGGACTACATCTCATCCATGCTGCATCTTGGCAACAAAGAAAATGCCTGCCCAGACCCCAACCTCTCCAACCTTGAAACAGCCAACCAGTTCAACTCATTCTTCATAGACTGCATAGCTAAACTATCAGCCTCCTTCCCAACCCCCCCTCCTCCACCACCACCCCCTCCTGCCCCAACCATCACTTCAATCATCAACCTTCCTCCACATCCTTCTGCCTCAAGCCCATCCCCACAAGCACTATAAAAAGACTTCTCCTCAAACTCAAACCCTGTCGCAATGCGCCCAACAACCTTCCACCCACCATACTCAAAGAATCTGCAGACAGCATTACCTATCCCATCTCCATTGTTGTAAATAGATCCATACAAGGATCATACATACCTTCTATCTGGCACCATGCTTGCATCATCCCTCTCCAGAAAGGTGGAAAAATACTGATACCACCAACTTCAGGCCTATTACCATCTTATCCTCTCTTTCTAAAATACTAGACAAAACAATAGAACCACAACTCAAGACACACCTAACACTAAACAATCTCCTCTCCCCTACCCAACACGGCTTCTGCCCTGGCCACAGCACTTCTTTCATAGGTTCATAGGTAGGTACTAGGCTATCGGCCCTGGGGCCTATACAAGCCCAGCCAATAAGGTACCCTGGCTGAAGAGTGCTAATGAGGAGCTTTGTTTGATATAGTTTGGTAGTTTATTCCAGAGTATGGGAAGTCTCTGTGACAGGAATCTATCCCTCTGGCATGTTCTGTTTATTGTGGTGACAAGGTTTAGGTCCCTAGAGCATGTAGCTCAGAGGGATTGGGATTTCTTTAAGTGGAGCATGTCCAACAGCTCTGAGTTTGACATAGCTTTGTATGTTAGGCAGAGATCACCTCTGAGTAGGAAATATGCGATGGAGTAATACTGGAGGTTTTTGAGACGGTCTGCGTAGGGCATCTGTTTGAGGCTGGTAATCCTCTTTGTGAGGTTTTTCTGCGGCCTTTTCAGTTGTTGTAGATGTCTTGTGAGGTACATACCAAAAGGGCATTGTACTCTATAATGGGTACATGAGTGATGAGTAGAGGGGAACAATGACCTCTTTTTTTCTGGATGAGAAACCTTTTGTGATGAGGTATGCCACGTAGAAGGATTTCCTGACTACTGTGTCGATGTGATTATCAAAGGAGAGACTACTGTCCGCCTGTGTCCCAAGGTCTCTTATCACACTTTCGGTGCTAGGTATACTACCACCTATGTTGTAGTTCATGGGTGCAGAGCTTTTACCAAAGGGAATGACAATGCACTTTTTGGCATTGAGCTTGAGGCCATGGCTTTGACACCAGGCATCTGTCTCAGTGAGGCCCTTTTGTAGGATGTCCACATCATTTAGAGTTTTGATTATGGCACCTAGTTTGTAGTCATCTGCGAACTTCGTTAGCCTGCACTTCAGAGAAGTAGATACCAAACAGGAGAGGACCCAGGACTGAACCCTGTGGTACTCCACTTGTCACTGGTCTGAAGCCGGATTTGGAGTCTGCTAGCGCTACTTTCACAGTGTGGGTTCTGTCAGTGAGCCAGTTGGCAACCCATCTTGTGACATAGGGATTTATACCTAGTTTAGTGAGTTTATCTATAATTCCAGAGTGGAGGATGGTGTCAAAAGCCTTGGCAAGATCTAGATAGGCTGTGTGAACCACCTTACCCTTGTCTCCAGCTTTGGTGACTGCTTCAAAGAAGTCTATCAGGTTTAGGAGACATGATCTGCCTTTTACAAACCCGAACTGGGTGGGGTCCAGAGTTTGGAGATTACCAATGTCTTTGTTTATAAGTTCCATAATGATACGTTCCATGGCCTTGCAGACCAGGCTCGTCAGGCTAATGGGGCGGTAGTTCCCGGGGTCCATAGTGGCTCCCCCCCTTGTGGAGTGGGATAACCGTTGCTGTGCACCATTCAGCAGGCACAAAGCCTGAGGTGAGGCTATGACTGAACATGGTACTTCGGTGGGGTGCCAGTTCATTCTGTAGTTCATGTAGAATGCAGCCTGGGATGTCGTCTGGTCCAATGGATGCTGTGTTCTTTGCTTTGAAGAGTGTGGTTTTTACCTGTGCGGCCATGATTACAGGAACTTTGCATTCTTCTGTTATAGAGATGGGCTCTTTAAGGGGTGAGAGGGAGGTAAAGTTAGCACTGAACCTCTCTGCCAGGATGTTGGAAATATCAGTTGGGTCTGTATATTTAGTGCCATTGTGCTGTAACTCAGTGCAGATCTGAGTGTTGCCATTGAGATTCTTGACATAGCTATAGAATGCTTTGTTCTTTTCTTGAAACCATAAACCTTGAACGTGACTCCAGCAAGTTCGTATCCACATTATTACTAGATCTGTCAAAGGCCTTTGACACCATCTCACACACCATACTTGTATCCCGACTCTCCACCCTACACCTCTCTCCCACTACCATTGACTGGTTTTCCAGCTACTTGTCCAACTGCCAGCAAGCTGTCCAGTGGAATACTTCAACCTCCCCCTTCCGGTGTCCCACAGGGTTCAGTTCTTGGCCCGCTTCTCTTCAACCTATTCATTAACAACTTTCACCAATCCTTCCCAGACTCATCTATCATCCAGTATGCAGACGACTCAACAATCATCTGCTCAGCCTTCTCCCCCTCTGAGCTCCTAGCAAAAACCCAACTAGCCTTCTCCAAAATAGAAACATGGATGCAGTCAAACCATCTGGCACTAAATGCAAATAAAACAAAACTAATGTTTTTTTCCCCTACCAAAAACTCACATCCACTCCACAATTAAGAAATCCACCAAAAGTTACGTCTCCTCTACAGGCACAACTGCTTCCTAAGCCCTTCTACCTGTCAAACTCTTGCATCCACCTTCCTACTCCCCACCCTTATATATGGCGCCCCTCTTTTCACCAATCTCCATCTTGGCCTTCAGTCCAAACTTGAATCCTGCTATCAAAAGATCTCCAAATTTGCAAACAATTCAAAAAACTTATCAAACCACTGCCACTCCCTCCTCACCCTCAGCTGGCTTGAACTACCCAACTACCTCAGTTGGCTACAACTCACCATTGCCAACAAGCTCATCTTTAAACCTGCCAACTGCCCAGCTCTCGCTTAAAACCTTACATTCCCAACCGCTCACTCAGATCCAAAAAACAAAATTTCCTTCAGGTCCACAAACCTGCACGACCTCCTGGCCATCTACTGCTGTCACACTCCTTAGCTAAACACTGGAACTCTCTCCCCACACACCTATGCAACCTACCTAACCATACAGATTTCAAATCTCAGCTACTCTCTCATCTTTCTTCCAAATGGGAATGCCCTTGCCACGCTCCAACTTAACCCCCCCCATTACACCTTCCACTGACTCATCCAACTACCTCTAATATTACTTCATCCCACCCAAAACAATCCCTCCCCTACTAAAAAGTAATTTCTCTCTAATATCTATTGTACTATACTCTCCAATCTCAAATATACTATTACCCTCTCCATGCATAATATTTTCCTAACCTACTAATGACTAGTAGCTATATATTTTGAAATGTTAACCCTACAATTGAGTTTATAACAAAAATGTTTGCTTTATGTAAATGTTGAAGTTTCTGTATTGAATTATGTCTTTTCATTTTTGTAACATTGTGTCAAGCCAATTGCAAATATCATGGAGCTTATCTGTAAAGGTTTAATTAGCTGTATGAACTATGTTCTTTTGTAACATGTGAAATGTAACTTGCAATTATTGTGGAGCTTTTCTCCCCTGGCCTCCACTAAAAACAGGGTCTTCTTGGTCGAGTGGACTTTCTCGGTCATGAAACTTAAATAAATAAAAAGTAAATACAAATTTTAGCCTTTTCCTTCATTTTAAAGAATTTCCAAAGTGTTTTAAACATTTCCATAATTATTTTGAATACTTTATCAGTATGTCTTTATGTATTTCTATGTTTAATTAATTTTTAATTATTATTCTCTTATGTCTTATACTTACTTATTTGTGTCAATTTATATAATGATATAGCGGAGCTTTCCTACCCGGGCCTCTACTGAAAATGGACATATATCCAGTTAGACTAGCCCGGTCAACAACTGTAAAATAAAATAAAAAATAAAATAAATGTCGCAATCTCGGACATTTTGTTTATCTCGGTAATTATTTCAAATGTTTTGAATACTTTGGCACACATTTGGGAACTGAAAAATCATTTAAATGAATTTAAGTACCTTTTAATAACCACTGACTTGTTTGCGAGTTCACTCCAGTATATTCCTCCACTTTTAACTGTGTTCCTCATGGTTTGTAAGCTGCTTCAACTTCAGATCCCATTCTGGCACCATGTCGCTTGTCTCATGCATTCAAAAGAGACGATAAAGCGTTGTATGGGTTTAAGATACTTATTGTATATAAACATGTCAGGAACTGTAACTGGAACATGTATTAAGCTGATTCTCTCATTAATTCAGATACACTCACATGTCCATCTCCATTCATGCCTGCATTCACTCTGGCTGGCTGTACAAAATGATGCAGTTCTTGCACATGCTCAGTACTTATATGCATGAGCAATCTAGCTACAGTATCTGACTAGGAACAATACACATAGTGAGCTACAATTGTTAATACAATTCTGTTGCTGTGTGATTTCAGCCCTGAAGACAGTCTAATTAGAGTTTTTCACTTCTGTGATACAGTTGTACTGGCAGACCACCAGGATTGTTTATTTTTGAATTTCCTTCAATATTTGGTTTTGTATGAGACTGCCAGGACCGTACATTTATCTAAATGGTCATAGAAATCACAAGTGTAGCTTAATGAATAACCTGTGCCAGCCATGGAGTTGGTGTGGGAACATTTTAGAGATTTCATCATGCAGGTTTATGAGGATTGCCATTTTGAAGTCTCTAAGGAAGGTGGTACTGCGTTGGGCAATGGTAACTAATTATGGTCAGACATTTACTAGTGAAAGACCAACCACTCCCCATGTGAGTTTGAAGACAATCTGATCCAGGGAATTTTGTTTACCCAATCCAGGAATCACTCAGCACACCCAGCATTTGAACTGTAGGTGCACCAATCAAGGACAGTTGAAGTCACCAAGGATTAAAGAACCATTGCTTATAGGCATATCCTCTAAAACTGCTAGGATTTCATTTTAGTTATTTGAAGTCATGACAGGTTATTTATAGCAGGCTATGAGTTTAACATTTGATTTCTCTAAAGTGAGCTGAAATTCAATAAACTCCCTAGAGGTCTCTGAGTAAATGATTTGAAGGGATAACATCCCTGATGATCCCAGAAACTCTCTTGCAGTTACCGATGTGTCTGAGGGCATGATAGGTACAAAGTCTAGTCAGGGAAGGGGTTTTGCCTAGGAATTTGAACCATTTAAATGTAGATATATGGATAATTTATGATAATGAATAGGACAGGGCTATTTTATATTACTTATTGTGATGCAACAGATAGCTGGAAAAGTTCTGCTTTGAAGATTAGTTTTGTGTAGGTCAAGTATTCTGTAAAGTTATTTTGCTAATATTGCCAGTGTTTCTGTAGTGAAATGATTTAAATTAATAAACAAGTATGTAATGTGTAAATCCCTAAAGAATTTATTTATTATTTTATTTATTTACATTTGTTAACCGTGTAGTATCCGATTGGGTTGAAAAAAACCCATTTTCAGAGGAGACCCGGGGAGAAAAGCTCCACTACAAAAAGAACATTATAAAGGTACAAGCAGTAAACTTAAAGTAGTACATTGCTAACAATATGTAAATGAGCTTAACAAAAATATTATAGCAAAATATAATAACAGAATACAAGATAAACATGCATGTTTCAGGCATATAGGAATTTTTTTTACAATATATATCACGAACATAAGTCATCTAGCTTTACAAAGTGAGTCACTTCTGAAAGACCAAAATTGGTCATGTAGTTTTACAAGTTAGGTCATCTGAAGGAACAAAGGTCAATAAAGATAAGACAGATAGTGGGACAGCCCTAAGTGGGATGAGATAAGACAGACAGTGGGAGAGCCCTATGTGGGATGAGATAAGACAGATAGTAGGAGAGCCTATGTGGGATGAGATAAGACAGATAGTGGGATAGCCCTATGTGGGATGAGATAAGACAGATAGTGGGATAGCCCTATGTGGGATGAGATAAGACAGATAGTGGGATAGCCCTATGTGGGATGAGATAAGACAGACAGTGGGATAGCCCTATGTGGGATGAGATAAGACAGGCAGTGGGATAGCCCTATGTGGGATGAGATAAGACAGATAGTGGGATAGCCCTATGTGGGATGAGATAAGACAGACAGTGGGATAGCCCTATGTGGGATGAGATAAGACAGACAGTGGGACAGCCCTAAGTGGGATGAGCTCTATCTGAGCTAACATGTGTGAGATGAGTGGGAAAAAATAGGAAGAATATTAGTTGGGAGCAATACAGGGGCAAAGCCAATTATCATTTACATAGTCTTTTAGGGTAGCTTTAAATGTGGACAGGTTGGGGGTTTTAGTTATCTGTTGCGGAAGGGTGTTCCAATATGTGGCTATTTTATGGGAGTAGAGGGAGTCTCAGTGATAGCTGTGAGACTGGGTAACTTTTGGCATTAGTTTGTTGGATGACCTGAGGAGTCTACAGTTTGTGTTTGGCTGGAGTAGGTTTTATAGAGCTGGGCAGTCAGTAGGGTTGAACATGAATTTATGGGCAAGTGAAAGTTGTTTTAGTAATAATAGGTTGGGAAGTTCTAGCCAGTTGAGCTTCGGAGAGCAGTGCAGTGGTGTGTTCTGTGGGGTTGGTTGGTGACAAACTTTGCTATTCTGTTATAGCAGGAGTCTAGTTTATTTAGTTCAGTTTTTGATAGGTTAGTAAAGACCTCAGAGCAGTATGGGAGGGTGGATAGCAAGAGGGATCTTGCAGTGGCCAGTCTAGCTTGTTGTGTAAGGTGAGGTTTAACCCTGTATAGAGTGCCTAGTTTAGAGTGTATTTTTTGATAGTCAGATAGATGTGTTTATCAAATTTTAGTGAGCCACCTATGGTTACCCCTAGCAGCATGGTCTGATTGGTAGGTTTAAATTTTGTACCATTATCAGATAGTATGGAGAGGGATTGCATACTGAGTTTGGAAAATTTATTAGAGAAAATTATGAGCTTGGTCTTATTTGGATTTAGGATGAGGTGATGGCTGGTAAGATACTTTTCAATGTCTTGGAATGATGATTGCATTTTGTATTGGAGTTCTTGTGGGGAGTGGGCTGAGCAGATAATGAAGGAGTCATCTGCATATTGGATGACGGTGGCATGTTGGGTGGCAGTATATAGGTTATTGGTAAATATTATTAAGAGGAGGGGCCCAAGTATGGAGCCTTGTGGTACCCCCGTGGTGACTGGTAATAGTGGGGAGAGGCTGTTTGCCTATTTAGTGGCCTGTTGACGGTCAGACAGATAACTGTGAAACCATGTTAGGAGTGTGGTATTGAGACTGTAAGTGGCAAGTTTGTTGAGGAGCAGCTGATGGGACACTGTATCAAAAGCTTTTGACATATCTAAGAAAATGGCTGAGACTAGTTGTCCTTCATTTTGAGGTGGTGAATGGTCTCTGTAAAGGTTATGCGGAGAGGGCTGAGTTAGCACTTCATGCTTGG
>NC_056726.1:1065947105-1065966227 GCF_019279795.1 Protopterus annectens | reverse complement strand
TTTAAATAATGAAAAAGGATAACAATGAATTAGTCTAGAAAAACTACAATATCAATAAAATTAAAATCTCTGTGGAAAAATGGAACAAAATAATATTAACATTTGAAGATAGACTACAGTTAATAAAAATGGTTTTACTGCCCAAGATCCTATATATAGCCTTGGTAATACAACTGTTACCATAAAGGAATATACTTAAAGAAATAAATTCATGCCTAATAAAATTTTGATGGTTTCCCAAAAGAAACAGAATAGCTTTAATACATCATATCAGACCATGGAAACAAGGAGGATTAAACTTTCCTGATATAGAAACATATATAAATGCATCAATAAACAACAGATAAAAACAAGCTAAGGTTCGCAGAGAGCTTACAAAGCATCAAAGGGATCTCATTGTTGAAAGGTACCAGTCAGGAGAAGGGTACAAAAATATCCACAGCACTGGATATACTATGCAACACAGTGAAGACAGTCATCAGAAAGTGGAGAAAATATGGGACAACAGTAACGTTGCAAAGAACTGGACGTCCCTATAAAATTGATGAAAAGACAAGGCAAAAACTGGTCAGGGAGGCTGCCAAGAGACATACAGCAGCACTGAAGGAGCTGCAGGAATTTCTGGCAAGTACTGGCTGTGTACTACATGTGACAACAATCTCCAGTTTTCTCCATATGTCTGAACTATGGGGTAGGGTTGCAAAATGAGAAGTTATGTACCTACCATAACGTTCCATGTTAGTTGTCTTCTCTCGCCTTCTTTCTTGCTTGATGGGTTTGGAGCCGATCCTCGGCTCCGACTCGGCACTTGCTAAGCTCGAGAGTCACTTTTACCAGCTCGAGGCAGCCCCATATCCTATGATGCAAGGCGGTAAGTACCCAGATCTCGTTTGATGACAAAAGGGCAATAGCACCTAGCATAAACACTTCCCAAAGGAAGAAAGCAGAAAGAAATAACCTGCAGGATGGAAGAAGGACCAGCTCTGTATGGTCTTCAGCATCATAATTCTTTGTAGAGAAAGGTCTGTCCAGGCCTGGGGGGAGGGAGGTCGCAAGAAAGAAGGCAGAGAAGACAACTAACATGGAACGTTATGGTGGTACATAACTTCTCAATGTTAAGTTGTCAATCTAGCCTTCATTCTTGCTGATGGGACCGGCCCTAGCACCTCTATCCTGGGTGGCTCAATGGAACAGACTCTTGAGGACTGAGAGCCAAAACTGGCTCTGTCCCTGGAGCCAAACCAATTTGTAATGGGAAACAAAAGTGTGAGGAGTGGCCCAAGTGGCCGCTGCACAAATAGTGTCTAAAGGAAGTCTAGCTTGAAAGGCTGTAGAAGTAGCTAAGCTTCTGGTTGAATGTGCTTTAGGTTTTGAGCACAGCTGTTTTCCCCTGAGCCGATAAATTTCAGAGATGACAGAAGAAAGCCATCTAGATAAAGGTCACTTTTGAGACAGGAAGGCCTTTCTTGTTATCAGCATAGGAAACAAAGAGTTGTTCGGATTTCCTAAATTGTTTTGTTCTGTCCAAATAATATCTGAGTTGGCGGTGGACATCAAGATAATGTAGTTTTTGTTCCAATCTGTTTGAATAGTTTGGAAAAAATACAGGGAGATCAATGGATTGATTCAAATTAGTCTTAGGCAAAAAGGTCGGATTAGTTCTCAATGATACTCTGTCTTTGTGAAAGACCAAATAGGGGGGGCGAACAGATAGAGCATGAAGTTCAGACACCCTCCTGGCCGATGTAATAGCTACCAGGAATAAAGTTTTCCATGAAAGAAATTTCAGGGAGCAAGAAACAGCTGGCTCGAGGGGGGGAAGAATCAAGGATGTCAGCACTAAATTTAGATCCCATTGAGGAGGAGGACTCCTGACTGGAGGCTTCAGGAGGAAAATTCCTTTCAAGAAGGCTCTACAAAGCCTGTGGGACATAATATTGTGATCTGCGAACCCGACATGAAAGTTCGAGATAGCAGCCAATTGAACTCTAACTGTGGAAGAAGAGGAGCCCGCATGAAAAATCTCGCTAAGAAATCCAAAACTGCTTGAACTGGAGCAGTGAAGGGATCAATATTCTTGGCTTTAGCCCAATAAGAGAAACGTTTCCATTTGCTTGTATGAATCCTCCTGGTAGAGGATTTTAGGAGGCTACTAGGAATGTCTCTAACGGGTTAGAGATCAAAGGAAGCTTGGCTAAGGAAGGAAGTGGAGCAACCATGCTGTGAGGTTGAGAGAAGGGATAGACCGGTGCAGCTGACCGGATTGGTGAATCAGAAGATCTGGCACTGGGTCCAGATGCCACGGCTGCACCAAAAGGTGACGATGGAGGAACGGAAACCAAATTTGTCGAGGCCAATAAGGAGCAATGAGAATCATTTTGGCTCTCAAAATGGTTGCTTTCTGGATAACTTGAGGGATCAGAGGAAATGGAGGAAAGGCATAAAGAAGTCCCTGGGGCCAATCCTGGGTCAGAGGCGATCTCTGGGGATGGCCTGGCAGAGGGAAGAGAGAGAAGAAGTCTGGGCATTTGCTGTTTTGGGGAGAAGCGAAAAGATCGCAGCATGGGCGACCCCATTCCAGAAAAATCTCTTCCACTATAGATTGTTTGAGAGACCACTCGTGAGGCATGAGAATAGCTCTGCTCAATCTGTCCGCTAAAATGTTGGTTTTCCCAGGGATGTGCGTTGCAACCAGAAACCGATGAGAGGAGATCGCCCATTGCCAAAGTCTGAGCGCTTCTCGACATAAGGGGTAGGACTTGGTTCCGCCCTGTTTGTTGATATACCAAACTACAGACATGTTGTCTGCGTGGACTGCAGTGTCCCTCACGGGAAGAAAGTCGTTGAGGGCTTGCAACGTTAAAAGCACTGCTCTCATCTCTAGGACATTTATGTGCAGGTGGTATTCGAACGGTTGCCACGTCCCATGAACCATCCTGCCCTGATAATGACCCCCCCACCCGATCAGGGAGGCCTCCGTGGTGACAGTGGCTACCGGGGATGGGGGTACAAAGTGTCTGCCTTGGTGAATCTGGGGAGAAGTGATCCACCAAGCAAGATGATTTTTGCAAATCTGTGTCACCAGAATTTGGTGACGCATTGGAAGTTGTTGATAAGACCACTGAGTGAACAACATCCACTGAAGAAGGCGCATGTAGAAGCGAGCCAGGGGAAGGAGAGTAATTGCCGCAGCCATGAGGCCTAATACCTTTAGAACCATTCTGGCCTGTACTTTCTTGTTGGCTAGAATGATCTTGACATGACTTTGAATGTCTCAGATTCTTTGATCTGTAAGGGTAGCTGACATCCGAACAGTGTTTAAGTTTGCGCCTATGAAAGTAATAGACTGGCAGGGCGATAAGGATGACTTTTCGAAGTTGATCGAGATGCCCAAATGAGAACAAAGATTTATTGTGTAATCCTGGCGAACAAGCTGATGCCTGGTGGTGGCTGAAAGGAGCCAGTCGTCGAGATATGGAAACACCTGGAATCCTTGACGTCTCAGGTGAGCCGTGACCACTGCCATGCATTTGGTGAACACTCTGGGGGCTGTAGTGAGACCAAAGGCAGGGCTCTGAACTGGAAATGACTGGACCCCAGCCGAAGCGGAGAAATCTCCTGGAGCGTCTGTGAATTTTGATGTGATAGTACGCATCCTGAAGATCTATTGAGCACATCCAGTTGTCCTTCTGTAAGAAGGGCAGAATTGACTGAAGAGTGACCATTGAGATCTTGTCTTCTCACAGACTTGTTGAGTCTGCTGGAGATCCAATATTGGTCTCCAGTCTCCCGTCTTTTTGGGAACCAAAAAGAACCTTGAGTAGATTCCGGGCTCTGAATGGTCTGTTGTAACTGGCTGAATGGCTCTTTTTTGCAGTAGTTTTAAGACTTCTAACTCTGCAATTTCCTTAGACCGGTGGTACATCTGGAAGGGAATTTGAGGAGAAAGGACTTTCCTCGAAAGGAATTTTGTAACCCTCGGATATGATCGACTGTACCCATCTGTCTTGAGTGAGGGAACACCAGGCTTCTGGGTACAGCGATAGTCTTCCCCCGACTGCCTCCAAGGAAGGACAGCCGGGCAACATCTCAGGGATGCTGAAAGGGCTTGTCAGAGAGAGACTCTCTGTTTCCCTGGTTTTGTGGACCCCTCTGCCTCTAGAGCTGGCGCCTGTTGTTGTTACCCCTCTGCCTCTAGGGGTAAACTGACCACGTGAATCTGGCGTGACTCCTTGGGATTTCGGAACCACATTTTGCCACCCTTCTGTCCTTTGGGGTAAGGTCTAGAAGGGGTGGAAAACAGACTCCTGCAGAAAGAGTTTTGCCGTCCTGCTCACACCTGGTCAACGTTTCCTTCACTTGAGGGCCAAACAAAGCTGACCCATCAAAGGGAGAGTTTGTGAAGGACGCCTTAAAGGGATCTGCAAATTACATAGCCGCATCCAGGCTTGGCGCCTAAGAGCCACACCTGTACCTGCTCTACTCGCTCCATCAGCAGCATATGATATCAGCCGCATGGAGGAGTTTGCAATGGAGTTAAGGGTTCCTAGCTGCGAAGCAATTTTTTCCTGAGCCCCTGCAGATGTAGGATCCTGCACAACTTCACCTAGCTCCTTAAGGATATCCTTCTGGAGTCTGGTGAAGTGACATAGGTAGTTCAGCGAGCATAGCAAAGGTCGCTGAAGAAAACATCCGCTTACCATATCTATCCATGGTCCTAGAGTCCTTATTAGGAGGATGGACAGGTACGGAAGGATCTGCAAGTTCCTTCTTGGTGGCAGCTGCCACCTATAGCATCAGCGGGACACCTTTGTGAGGAATTGCTTGTCCGGGCGGTAATAAATTTAGAAGGCCTCCTAGGGACTGGCTCTACAGAGTCAGGAGCAGCCCACGCCTTCGAGCAATAACCTGCATAAGGGGTCGGCGGAGACACCCAGGAGGTGGAGGCCGAGATCCAAACGCCTCAGGTATACTGACTCATCCTCAGAGGGATTATTGGTGGGCCAGTTTCCCCTCTGTCTAAGGAGTTCTAGGATGTCTGAAAAAGAGACATCCTCAGAGGGGGATCTTGGGGATCCCTCTGACTCATCTAAGTCAGTATCTGAAGTGATAGACTCAGGGGAGTCTACGTGTTTCCTCTTACAGGTCCTGTTCAGGAGGATCTCCCGACAAATCAGGAGAATCCTCGAAGAGGGGATATTCCCAGTGGGGAAACCTGAGGCGGAGGATCTCTGGGTCCTGGAGCAAGAGAAGTGGCAGAGATGTCAACAGGCACTATAGAGGGAGGAGCTAAGGGAACAGACTGCTGGCTGAGTCCAGTGGCCAGCACACTCTTCATCACCTCAGGCTCCTCCCAGGGAGGCCGAGAGAACCCGCTCGAAGAGCTAGGAACTCCAGGACCGACCGAAGGGAAGGCTCCGAGGCAGATGTCGGAGCAGAGCTCACCAAGGCCGAGGCAGCAAGGGGAAGAGCGGGGTAGGACAAGGGTCCGATGCCACTCACCTCGGAGTAGACCAGGGAAGCCCGGCCACCGAATCCCTCTAAGGAAGGTCTCGAAGAGGAGATCAGAGTAGAGGCTGAAGGAGCAGAAGGGGGTATCTGTCCCTCAGCCGTAGCAGAAACTATTCCCGAAGACTCCAACTCCAAACTCTGGGGTAGAGTCAAAGGAGGAACTGCAATGGGGTGTGGACTAATAGTCGTCTGCTGAGACGGACTATGTAGCATTTGGGCCAGTGCCTGTGATTTTAGTAATCTACTGACCACTCTCTCTAAATCATGGTCAGAAAGCCTGGATGACCTTGAAGATCGGCTCCGATGGCTCTGTTCCGAGAGGAGAGGCGAAGCCGGAGCCGAGAGTATCGGCTCCAAGGAAGGGGACCTAGACCTATTCCTCGAAGGAACCATCGGAGCCGATGAAACCACAGAAACTGTCAGAGCCGACAACTTATTGGCACCGACAGGTAGCTTCGATGCATCGGCTCCAGCCGGAGCCGATACAGCCACAAAAGTAACGGTGTCGGAGCCGATCGGAGCCAACACCGATGCCTGAGCCACATGGTGGTCGGAACCGATCGGAGCCGACACCGAAGTGGTCGAACCAGAATCGGCACTGATAGCCATCGGTGCCGAAGGTTTGTGTAAACCAGAGTCGGCTCCAGCCGGAGCCGATCTCGACGCTGAAAGAGTCGGAGCAGAGGCCACAGGCTTGGACACAGAAGCCTGGGCCTTGGAAGACTTTGAAGTCTTAGATGGAGCCGACTTAGCCGGAGAGCCCTTCAGCTTAAGAAGGCCCCTCAAAATTAATTTATTTCTTCTTTCCTGCAGGACTCTCTGGCTGAAAGAGTGACATATAGCACAGGAGTCCTGCAGGTGAAGAGGCCCCAGGCAGTAAAGGCAAGAAGTGTGACCGTCTGTCAGAGACATCTTCTGACAGCATGAGTCACACTTCTTAAAGCCTGAGACCCTTTCCTTAGACATGGTGAATCACACACACACAACACCAGTCCAAGAAATTAAATTATATATATCAAAAAACTACCAATAACAGACACACACACACACACCCTAACAAGGGGGGGGATGGGATGGGAGAAAGTCTGACTAAAAATTTTAAGGAGACAGGGAAAATCTTGTCAGGAAGGGACTAAAACTGTACTAAAACTAATAATTTTAAAGTTTTTTTTGAAGAAGGGGGCAAAAATAGTAATATAAAAATCACTTACCAGGAGCTGGTAAAAGGAGGACCTCATCAGCGAAGCGGCAAACGAGATCTGGGTACTTACTGCCTTGCATCATGGGATATGGGGCTGCCTCGAGCTGGTAAAAGTGACTCTCGAGCTTACAAGTGCCGAGTCGGAGCCGAGGATCGGCTCCGAACCCATCAAGCAAGAATGAAGGCGAGATTGACAACTTAACATCAGAAGCCTTTTCTTACACAGAACAACATCCAGGCCCAGCTAAAATTTACAAAACAATAGGGGGGAGCGTAAGAATGAAGGAGAGATGGACAACTCACATGAAACGTTATGGTAGGTACATAACTTCTTTATGTGAAGTTGTCCTATCTTGCCTTCATTCTTTACTGATGGGATAGTGTCCCTAGCACCATCTGTCTTGCATGGCTCACAGGAGTATATTCTTCAGGGCAGTGGAACCAAAGGAAGCCCTGTCCCTGGAGGCCATATCTACTTTGTAATGAGTGTTAAAGGTATGAGGCCTTGACCAAGTGGTTGCTGCACAAATTGTATCTATCTGTAGTTTGGCAGAAAAAGCTGAGGCAGTGGAGACAGCCCTAGTTAAGTGAGCTTTTATCTTGCCTAGTAATGGTTTGTTCACTGAATAGTAAGTAAAGGAAATTCAGTCTGACAACCATTTAGATAAGGTGGTCTTTGCTACAGGAGCACCTTTCCTGGAGTGTGAAAAGGAGACAAAAAGTTGATCAGTTTTCCTGAAATCTTTTGTTCTGTGTAAACAAAAGCGAAGCTGTCTTTGAACATCAAGTTGGTGTAGCATGTATTCTGCCTTACTGCCATACTTAGGGAAAAACTCCAGTAAATCTACAGACTGATTCAAATTTGTTTCTGAACATACTTTGGGTAAAAAGGAAGGGTTTGTTCGGACAGACACTCTATCATTGTGGAATAACATATATGGGGGTTTGATGGATAAAGCTTGTAACTCTGACATGCTCTGGAGCAGAAGTTACAGCAACTAGGAAAATGGTCTTCCATGTTGGATACTTAAGATTATATGCAGAAGCTAGTTCAAAAGGGGGGGGGGTAGAATTATACACGATAGTACAAAATTTAGATTCCATGGTGTAAGAGGGGTTTTAATGGGTGGTCTCAGGTGGACAGTACCTTTCAGAAAGTCCTTTGAAAGTCTATGAGACATGACATTAGACACTCCGTCACCAATATGGAAATTCGAAATTGCTGCGAACTGAACTTGAACAGTTGCAGCAGCTGCTTCTTCATTGAAAAGCTTTATCAAAAATTCCAAAATAGCAGATATTGGAGTTGAATAAGGGTTAATATGATTTTGTAATGCCCATACTGAGAATCTTTTCCACTTACTGAGAAAAAACTTCCTAGAAGATGTTTTGTGAGAAGATATCAGTATGTGTTGAGCTGCATTAGAAAGGTTTAGTCGCCTGGCTATATTTGGAATTGGAGCAACCAAGCTGTCAACTTGAGGGTCTGAAGGATGGATGAAGAGCCCCCGATGAATGAATCAGGTGGTCAGGTACTGGGTCCAGAATCCAAGGTTCTTCCAGGAGATGAGGCCATAGGAAGGGGAACCAAACCTGGCGAGGCCAGTAAGGGGCTTTTAGAATTAAGGTCCTTCCCAAAGCAATGGCTTTCTGAAGAACTTTGGGTATCAGTGGCAAGGGAGGGAATGCATAAAGGAGACCCAGGGGCCAATCGTGTACAAGTGCATCCCTTGGGGCATTCCCCAGAGGGGGGATTAGGGCATAGCAGCTGTTGCATTTTGTATTCCTGGACATGGCAAAAAGACTGCAGTAAGGCTGGCCCCACTTGCGGAATATCATTTCCACCACTTCTTTCTTCAGAAACCAGTCGTGAGGCAACAGAATTGCCCGGCTTAGTTTGTCTGCTATCACGTTGGATCTCCCCGGGATGTGCGTTGCTATCAGAAAGAGTTGGGAGGAGGTTGCCCACTGCCATACTCTCAAGGGCTCTCAACATAGGGAGTAAGACTTGGTTCCTTCTTGCTTGTTTATGTACCAGACTACTGACGTTGTCTGTCTGGATTACAATAGTCCCTAGAGGGAGAGTCTTGAAAGGACTGCAACGCTAGAAGTACCGCTCTCATCTCTAGGACACTGATATGCAGGTGGGTCTTGGGCTGTTTTTCCCTGATAATGGCCCCCCACCCTATCAAGGAAGCATCTGTGGTCACTATGGCTACAGGGGGAGGTAGGACAAATGGACCTATCATCACACAATCTGATGTTTTGCAGGAATCCGTGATTATATGATGTGACACTGGAAGATCTTGAAAGGTCCACTGAGTGAAAAGGAGCCATTGTAGTATCCTCATTTGCATTCGACTCAGTGGAACTGCAATGATAGCTGCTGCCATTGTCCCCAGTAACTTGAGAACTGTCGAAGCTGGGGCTTTTATTTTTGAGAGGAGGGCCAGAGCCTGTTGTCGAAGAGCATAAACCCTGTCTGATGGAAGTTTCAAGGTCATTGTGGTGGTGTCCAGATCTGCTCCTATAAAATGGTATGTTGCAATGGCAATAAGGCAGATTTTTCTAAGTTTATGGTAATCCCCAACTGACAGCATAGATTCAGAGTGGTGTCTCTCACTTGAATGAGTTGATGCCTGGTGGCGGCGGTTAGGAGCCAATCCTCTAGGTACGGAAACACCCAGAATCCTAAATATCTCAGGTGAGCTGTGACTATTGCTGTATTGATACCAAAGGGCAGAGCTTGAAACCGATAGTGACTGGCCCCCAGCCGAAAGCGCAGATGATCCCTGGATGGCCTATCCATTTTTATATGGTAGTACGCATCCTGGGGATCTAACTGAGCACATCCAATTGTCTTTTCCTAGAAAAGAAGTATCGACTGCAGAGTAACCATCTGGAACTTTGTCTTTTTTATAGATTTGTTTAGTATGCCGAGATCCAGAATGGGCCTCCAGTCCCCTGTCTTTTTTGAAAGTAAAAAGAACCTTGAGTAAGTTCCGGATCTTATTTGGTTTGTGGGGACAGGCTGGATGGCTCTTTTCTGTAGCAACCTTTGAATTTCTGTGGTTGCTCATTTCCTGTGACTGGGTGGAACATCCAAAATATTTTTTATCAAGGGAGGTGGGACAGAAAAGGGTATAGAGTAACCTCTGGATATGATGCTGTTTACCCAGTTGTCTTTTGTTATTTTTAGCCAGGTGCCTAGGTACAAAGATACGCATCCCCCGACTGCCTCCAGAGATAGAAAGGTGGGACTCCTTTCAGGAATGCTGATAAGGCTTCCCAAAGAACTGTCACCCTGATTCTGCAGACGCCCTCTGCCTCGTGGTCGGCGTCTTCCATTGTTGCCCCCTCCTCTGCCTCTGGAGGGGGGGGGGTTCGCCACGTGTGTCCTGAAAGGCTCTATGAGATTGCCGAAAAGTACAGTTTTGTACCTACCATAAATGTAGATGTTTGAGTGTATATACTGCTGCAGTCATCACACTTGGGTTATCCTGCCGTCAGGCGGTCCCGCAGTCGGCCGAATCCCAAAGTCTTGGTCCGGCGTCGGTTGTCATCACTTCATCCCTGACGTCAGTGTGACAGGGTGATAAAAGAGGCAGCCGACGCTATTTTCTTCAGTTTCTCTTGCCCCAGATGTCAGGTGCCCCCAACTAGGAAGGCAATTCAAATAACTATGCAAAAATACCTTAGTAGATAAACAATAATACTAGCTGTTAGCAAATACACCATATAGACATGCATCCAATAGATTGGTGTACATGGAGTTATAACTAACACCCTGGTATGTAGAGGGGATGGTGGGAGGGTAACCTGGACTGCAGCAGTATATACACTCGAACATCTACATTTATGGTAGGTACAAAACTGTACTATGTTCATCGTGTTATACTGCTGCAGTCATCACACTTGGGTTGAATTCCAAAGCTATGGATGGGTGGCTGGTACTAAACTGGGCTAGGTGAAGCTAGGATGCCCTGCAGAACTGCAGTGGCAAAACCAGCTCTGTTTTTTGAGTATAATGGAAGGTGGTAGTGCTTGGTAAAGGTGAGCATTGAACTCAAAGTAGCTGCCTCCAGAATGTCCTTGGTTGGAACCCCCCTGAGAAAGGCTGCTGAGGTTGCTGTAGCCCTGGTAGAATGGGACCTAATATTAACAGGCACTGCTTTCCCATAGTGCAAGTAGCAAAAGCGGATACAATGTGCTATCCATTTGGAGATGGTCTGTTTTGAAATAGCCTTTCCTTGTGAACCTGCAGCATAGGATACAAAGAGTTGGTCAGTTTTTCTGAAGGTCTTTGTCTTATCCAAATAGTAACTTAGCTGTCTGTGAATGTGCAAAGAGTGAAGGAGTCTTTCTCCTTTACTCTGGGGGCTTGGATAAAAGGTGGGTAAATGAATGGTCTGATTCAAAGCCACACTGGATACTACCTTTGGCATAAAGGTAGGGTTAGTTCGTAAAGAGATTCTGTCCTGATGGAAAATGATGAAAGGTTCCACTGCCATAAGTGCCTGTAGTTCTGAGACCCTGCGTGCTGAGGTGATAGCCAGCAACAGAGCTGTTTTCCATGACAAGTATTGTAGTTCTGCTGAGAAGGCTGGTTCGAAAGGAGGCAGTGTTAATTTTTCTAAAACGAAGTTGAGGTCCCAAGCGGGCGTTGGGGTTTTCTGGGGGTCTTATATTCTTAGCCTCTGAGAAACTGCCTTAGTAAAGGGTGTGAGAATATGGGAGGATCCGTATTATATTGAGCTGAAATGGCTGAAGCATGGATCTTAATGGATGAGAAAGAAAGGCCTTTGTGTAGCATCTCAGTTAAGTATTACAGTATTTAGGAATGCTTGGTATCCAAGGATTTTGGCCTTTAGCCTGGTTCCATGCACAAAATCTTTTCCATTTGTCTGAGTAAGTTTTTCTGGTGCTGGGCCTCCTGGCCTCCAAAATGACATTCAGGACGTCCTTTGAGAGAAGTGTTGTTTGATAATTCAAGGTATTCTCCATGCAGCTAAATTTAAAGTCCTGAGCTGACTGTGAAGGATCTGAGAGTTTTGCTGAGTCAAAAGAAGTGGGAATTGAGGTAAGATCCATGGAGGGCTGTAAGTCAAGGTCCTTAGTAATGGGTACCAGTGCTGACGTGGCCAGTCCGGAGCAATGAGGATCATTTGTGGTCTCTCTGATCTGACTTTCAGTAATACCTTGGTGAAGAGAGGTAGTGGTGGTAAGGCACAGGCTGTCAATGCTGTCCAACTGAATGATAGGGCGTCCACTTTCCAGGCTAGGGAATGATAAGTCCTTGTGCAAAATTTCTGTAGTTGGCAATTGTTGGGGGAGGCAAATAGATCTATGTCTGGGCATCCCCACCTTTGAGTTATCATTGAAAATACTTGTGGGTGTAGTCTCCACTCGTAGGGATCTGCCAAATTTCTGCTTAATTCGCCTGCCAATATGTTTTCCTTTCCTGGCAGGAATTGTGCTTGCAGTTGTACTTGGTAAGTCAATGCTGTGTTCCACAAGGTCATTGCCTGTCTGCATAGAGGGTAGGAGTGTGTTCCTCCCTGTTTGTTTATGTACCACATAACTGTGGCGTTGTCTGCCCTTATTAGTAGTTGTCCTGGATGCAAGAGGTCCTTGAAGGCTGTCAGTGCATTTTGCACAGCTAGCATCTCCTTTTGGTTGATGTGTAGATGCATTTGTTTTGCAGACCATTTGCCCTGCATGTGTGCTCCCCAGGCGTAGTCTGAAGAATCTGTTGTCATAGTTTGGTTTGCTGGAGGTAAGACAAAAGGAAGACCCTTGTTTATTTGACATGCTTGAGCCCACCATAGGAACTCTTTTTGAAAGCAGGGAATGAGAGGTATACTTGTTTCAAGGCTGTGCCTGTGTTGAGTCCATACACTTTTCAGGTACCATTGCAATTTCCTCATATGCAACCTTGCATGTGGAATTAGTTGAATGCAGGATGCCATGTACCCCAATGCCTGCAGGATTTTCCTTGCAGTGAGCTGGGTAAAAGTTGACATCTTTTTGAAGTATTGAGTCAGTTGTTTTTGTTCGTCTGGCATGAGATAAGCCATCTGGGCCGTTGTATTTAAGCTGGCACCAAGGAATATTATGTCTTGTGAGGGTATTAGCTTTGACTTCTTTTTGTTTACTGTGTAGCCTAGGCAACTTAGCAGCTTTGTTACAAATGCCAGATGCTGTAATAGAATGCCCTTGCTGCCTGCTTTGATCAGGCAGTCATCCAGATATGGATAAATTTGTACTCCTCGTTGTCTGCAGTATGCAATTACTGATGCCAGGCATTTCGTAAATACTCTGGGCGCAGTAGATAAGCCAAAGGGCAATGCAGAGAATTGATAATGCGTTGTACCTGCCAAAAATCTGAGGTATCTTCTGCAATCTTGTCTGATAGGGACATGCAGGTATGCCTCTTTGAGGTCCAACATTACCAGCCAAGACTCCTTGCCCAGCATGGGAAGAAGCTGCTGTAGTGTGAGCATTTTGAATTTGGGTACCTCCAGGTATGTGTTTAGAATTGAGAGGTCTAAAATGGGTCTCCAGGCTTTGTCCTTTCTTGGTACTAGAAATAGTCTTGAGTAAAAACCTTGACCTTGCTCCTTTGTAGGTACCTTCTGAATTGCTTTCATATCCATGAGAGCTGAAATTTGCGTTTGTGCCTCTGCCCATTGGTTTGGAGGCAGATTTGGCATGCCTCTCATCCGTAGTAAAGTGTGAAAATGAAATCTGTAGCCTTGGGTAATGATATCCAGAACCCATTTGTCCTTTGTTATGATGCGCCAATTCTGTGGAAATAGAGCCAGTTTTCCTCCCAAAGGTGCTGCCAGGGCAATTTTGCTTGGCAGGCGAAGAGGGAAGTCATTGTGTTTGTTTCCTGAAGGGTTGAGATCTTTCGTCTCCACCTCTTTGAGTTGTTGTATGCCATTGTCTAGGCCTAAAAGAACCTTGTGGCTGGCCTCTGCCCCTTGGGCGTCTGTAGCTACCCCTTTGGGGTCTGTCTGATGCAGGAATGGACCAGTTTTTTGATAGCCAGTTTCTGCTGAAACGAGGAGGTTGTACCTGTAAAAATTCTTTAACTGTCTGCATAGATTTTGCCTTTTCTTCCATTTTCTTTAAAACTTCCTCTGCTTTGACACCAAATAACACATCTTTCTGCAATGGAGTATCCAATAACTTTGCTTTGACATGTTCTGGTAAGGCTTGCTCTTTTAGCCAAGCATGTCTACGTATTACCGATCCTGTGACAGCTGCTCTACATGAGGCTTCCAATGAATCAAAACCACACTGTAAAGTATGCTTTCCCACCTGTTCTGCTGCATGCAGCAAAAACTGCATCTCTTTGAAATCAGGTTGATCTGTCTGAGGGATCATTTTCAACTTTAACTGTGTAATCAAGTACTGCTGGTATTTTAGCATGTGGAATTGGCAGTTTAAGGCCCTCATGGCCAAAGTGGCAGACGTATACACTTTCTTCCCCCATCTTTCTAATGCTCTGGAATCTCTTTCAGAAGGTAGTGGATTCTTAGCAGTAAAGGCCTTAACCCCTTTAGGACCCTGGGAAATGGTTTTGGGGTCTGCAACAGGGCTTTTATATAGAAACTTATGAGAATCAGGAGCTCGGTAGTATCTGTCTGGTTTAGCTGGTGCAGGAGGTAAGGAATCTAGGTTTAGACTAGATTCGGTGTAAACATCATCCAAAATGTCTAAAACTGGAGGAATTGCAAGGGGTCTATGCTGTGGAAGAAGAAGAAACTCACGGAGTCTTTTCTTAGAGTCAGAGTAATCTTGGCCTTCCCAGTGGAAGTGTTCCCTCATGGTGTGTAAAGTTTCCCCAAAAGAGTAGTCTTCAGGGGGGAGACAGAGGGAATGGACTCTTCAGCATCTGAGTCTTCATAAGGAGGGAAGGAATAATCCTGGTCCTCAGAGTTAGCTGAGGAAATGGATGCTTGGTCAGAGGAAGGATAATCTTCCTCCAGTCTAGGCCTTTTGTCAGGAGGGGGTTGTGAACCCCTGATAAGGGTAATTAAATCCTCAGCCATCTTAAGCATCTGTTTTTTAGGCATAGGGGCCTGTGGGGGGGGTCTGTGGACCCGGTTTCCTAATTTTTAAGGGAGATTTAAGTTTAGCATAAGACTTAATAGAGATAGTTGTCGGTTTGAAGACATCTTCAGAAACCGAAGGCCTGTCCAAAATCTCCGGATCACCGTCAGGGTTGGCGTCCGAGGGGTGAGAGGGAACCGGCTCTTGAGGCCCAGCTGATTCGGTCTGGGAGGCCGTCAGAATTTCTAAATCAGCGGTAGTCAGGGGGTGCGTAGGCGCCTCGCTGAAAACCAGAGAACCGGTGGCAGGCCTTGCTGAGGCCTCGGTATCTGGTCTTGGCCTTGGTTGCCTGTCCTTATCCTTGCGTTTTTTAATCACTGCTGATGTCGGTTGCTCCGACGACATGCTATAGTTAAATTTTCTGCCAAAGTAATGTTGGGCGAAATCTGCCCGACGCTTGATTGTATGTTTGTTGAACCTAGCACAAAACCGACAACCAGAGACGTCGTGGTTTGGGCCTACGCAAGGAATACAATAAGAATGAAAATCCTTATGAGGTATTTGCTTCCCACAAGAAATGCAATTATTAACTTTGTCTGACATCGGTCTGAGGCAAAAAAAGTTTCCCCAACGGGGTACTTAGCTTTAGAGAAGACATCGGGCTGAAATTCGATTCGAAAATCTCAGGAGCTAGCCGACCGGCACTTGCGAACTGCTTCTGCTTCGGGCACCGCGTGGCAAGAAATACTGAAGAAAATGGCGTCAGCTGCCTCTTTTATCCCCCTGTTGCACTGACAAAGGGAAGAAGCAACGACAACCGACGCCGGACCAAGACTTTGGGATTCGGTTGACTGCGGGACCACCTGACGGCAGGATAACCCAAGTTTGATGACTGCAGCAGTATAACACGATGAACATCCACAGTTTTCCTCCCTTTTGACCTTTGGGGTAAGGTCTAGTAGGTGTGGAAAAATGGACTCCAATGGCAGAAAGAATCTTTCCCTCTTGCTCACACCTGGTGAGTGTTTCTTTCACTTTGGGTCTGAAAAGCATGGATGAGT
Source organism: Protopterus annectens (assembly GCF_019279795.1). Classification (NCBI taxonomy): domain Eukaryota; kingdom Metazoa; phylum Chordata; order Ceratodontiformes; family Protopteridae; genus Protopterus; species Protopterus annectens. Next base: position 1,065,950,393 of record NC_056726.1, on the reverse strand, counting down.
TTACCAAGGAATTAAGGGTGGAGAGCTGGGAGGATATTTTATCTGAAACCCCCCACAGCTATGGCACCCTGGAAAGTGTCTCCCAACTCTTTTAGAAGATCTCTTTACAATTTAGTAAAGTGGGTAAGGTAATTCAGTGACCAGAGTGTAAAGGTCACTGAAGAAAACATGCGCTTTCTGTATCTGTCCATCACTCTCGAATCTTTGTTCAGTGGATGAACAGATGTGGAAATCTCAGATAACTCTACTTTTTGGTGGCTGCCGCCACCACGGCATGAACCGGGACTCCTGTTGTAAGAAAAGACTTATCTCGTGGAGACATGATAAATTTATTAGGCCTCCTCAGGACAGGATCCACTGTATCTGGAGACTCCCACGCCTTTCGACAAACCAGGTCTATGAGTTAATCGAAAGGCAGAGACACCCAAGTGGCAGAGGTTTGAGAACCAAAAGCCTTCATGTAAACAGACTCCTCTTCAGTAGGGTTGATGGGCTGCCAGCTACCTCTCTGTTTGAGGATCTCTAAGATGTCTGCAAAAGAGACAACTTCTGAGGGTGACCATGGGGACCCTTTTGAATCATCGAGGTCTGTGTCCGAGGTGATGGATTCCTGAGGGAAGTCCAAATGCTTCCTCTTGCACAGCCTCTTCCGAGGAACTTCTTCAATGGGACCTTCTGGAGAGGTTTCAGAAGAGCAGGGCTTGTCCATTGGGAAATCCTGAGCCACTGGGTCTCTACGTTTCTGTTGAGTCAGTAATGCTGAGGTAGACACTGGTGCTTTTGGAAAAGGAACTGCTAGGCCTGATGAAGTGGTGGTCCATGGTGACAATGCTTTCCCCATGGCATCAAAAGCTACCCGGCCCTGATGCAAGGGAATCCCAGGATCCGAAGAAACAGAAGATTCCCCCAGCACCAAGGCGGTGGGCTCAGAGAGTCAGAGGTAGGAGCCAAACTCACCTGTGCTGAGGCCCCGAAAGGCAAGGTCGGACCTGAAAATTCGGTCCAACTCTCCTCCCTGGACACGACCAGAGAGTGTCGGCCCCTAGACCCCTCAGTCAGCAAAGCAGTAGTCTGAGTATTCAAAGTCGAAGATCCTGGAACAGGTCCCGACGCTGACTGCTCCACTATCATCAGTTACAAGCATTCTGGCTCCGAAGTCTCGAGTTGGATCAGAGGAGCAACGGTTGTTGGTGGAGGGGGGTTGGTTAGACCCAAGGCTTGAAGGGTTGGCTCTGACAAAAGCTTGGCCAGTGCCAGTGTGATCAAAAGCCTCTGCAACACAAGATCCACATCAAAATCCAACAGGCTTCTCAAGGATCGAGAAGATGGGGCTGGAGATGCTATAAACTGCAGAATTGGAGATTTTAGTGTTGGAGATACTGGCTCCAAGGCAGGGGACCGGTTCCTCACTTGTAAGACTGCTGGCTCTGAAGGCAGTGTGGCCAAGGTCGAAGGTCTGTTTGATTTTCCAGATTTGGTAAGGATGGAGACTTTTCTGGCTCCAAAGCCTCAGATACAGTAGCAGATTTTTCTGTAGGTTTGTCATGTTTCAGAGATTTGCCTTGGGAACTTTGACCTTGCTCTAATGCTTCCTGAAAAGAAGGCTTAATTAGATCTCTATTAGTTTGTTCTTCATCTCTCAAAGAACTCTTGCACTAAATGAATGGCAAATAGAACAAGTTTCTTGCAAGTGTCATGCTCCCAAACAGTAAACGCAGTCTGTGTCCATCTGTAATGGACATTTTCTGCCCTCATTTTGGACATTTCTTAAAGCCCGAGAGCTTGCCTTACTCGGCTTCTTTGTCTTGTTTTGACATATTACAGCTAAACTGTACCTAACTCTAAGTTAAATGAGTTACTAATATTAACCTGGGGAATGCACTGCAACGATAAGAAAAAAGTACTAGCAGTATCCCAATATTAAAGTGAAAAACACACACATACAAAATGGGTAGGGCCTTCTAACCTAAACAGGCTCCATAAGAAAGAGCACACACTAGCAAAAGTATAGCACTGCTGTATATACACCAAAAACTAAACAGCCAGTCAAACACTAATAATGAAGCTCTATGCAAAAACTTAATTATCTACAATGCTAAAACTACTATTAACAACAAGTCACTGCAAACTGTTTCGAACTAAAGGGAGTAGAAAGATCAAAAAGGCTTAATAAAGAATGACTACGTATTTACTAAGAAAAAACACACATCGATAAACAAGACAAAATCGCTAATGTGCGACTGAAAAAAACTATAACTCTTAGACTATAATAAATGTGAAAAATGCAAATTTTTATGGAAATATGAAAAAAAAACCACACAGAGCTGGTGAATCGCCCAATCCATTTCAGCGGCAAACGAGATTTGGGGAAAGCACCAGTGCATCATGGGATAGGGATTTTGCCACAAGATGGTTGAAGACCTCGAGCTTTATTATTCGGCATCAGTTCTGAACCCATCAGTAAAGAATGAAGGCGAGATAGAACAACTTCATATTTAAAGTTTTGGAATGGCCCAGACCTAAATCCAATAGAAAATCTGTGGGGTGACCTTAAGAGGTGCAAAAGAGATGCCCTCACAATCTGAAGGATTTGGAGAGCTTTTGCAGGGAAGCATTGGCAAATATTGCCAAGTCAAGATGTGCCATGCTGATAGACTCCTACCCAAGAAGACTGAATGCTGTACTTAAATCAAAAGGTACTTCAAGAAAGTATTAGTTTAAGGGTGTGTACACTTATGCAACCAGCTTATTGTACGTTTTCTTTTTTATATTTTCCCCCCTAACAGATTTGTTTATTTTTCAACTGAATTGTACAGGTTATAGGTAACATTAAAGGTGGGAAAAGTTTTGAAATGATTTATTGTGGTCTCATTTTTTTATATCACAAAAACTTGGCGCATTTTAACAGGGGTGTGTACACTTTTTATATCCTCTGTAGTTAAATGAGCTTTTGGTTGTCTTTGCAAGGTCAACCCTATTAAAGAATGAGTCTAGGACTAATGAACGAAAGTTCAATAGTCTGAAACCACATCTACCGAACACACTTTAGCGAAAGTGCTTTTTACCAAAAAAGCACTTTCGCTAAAGTCCCTCAAAAAAGCAATAAAAAAAAACAAAAACACAACTAATGACAGGGGGCAAGCCCCCAGTGCCCCAAACCCCCTTCTTTTATATTCTCACTCCGAGATCGCACTACAGTGGGGAAAAGGGAATATTCCCTTATCCCCACTGTATTACGATCTCAGCAGCAGCCATTCCCCCACGATTTCCCTTACTTTTCAGCATAAA
>NC_056726.1:1065921044-1065946605 GCF_019279795.1 Protopterus annectens | reverse complement strand
AAAATCAAATCATGGAGTTGAAAATAGAACATGCTGGAGGACAGATTCATAACTCAGAGGCTTCCCATACTCTGGAACAAAATCCCAGTCCATGTTAGGCAGAGCCCTCACTGACTCTCTTCAAGAAATCTTGTGAGTGGATGGGAGATCGTGAGTTTACCCGGTCACCCCTGTGTCGCTACTTAACAGAGGCACAGTAAACTAATTTTAATAAGGAAGGGGGTCTTCAATGTGTCACTACTAGACAAAGGCACAGTATTCTAAATTTATTCTATACACCTTAGTACCACTACATGGGGTGGCGAAAGCCACATCTCTAGGGCTAGGCTTGCAAATGCCCCAGGGCAGATAGCCTAGTACTAAACTATGAAACTATGAAACTATGTCATCCCAGGCAGACAGATACTGGATCCCCTTTGAATGACACCAGAAACTTAGCCAGTTGTTGAAGTCATTCATTTTGTCCTTATACTGTGGTATAATTTTGGGCGAAGGCAGGATGCTACTCAGGGCCAGGGTCATACCTGCCTGGGCCACATGATCTGAGAGCTCATCCATGTCTTTTTTCATGTAGTCCAGGGAGGTACATCTCAAGTCATTCACTCCAACATGGACAATAACAGAGTCATATTTGTACTTGTTGTGGAGTGACTTGAGTGCATGTGTGATGTGGCGGATTCTGGCACCCGACAGGTAGCTGACTGTGATTTTCTCCTTGTTCAGCCTGGTGAGTTGGACATCAGTGTGCCTGACTATAGAGTCACCTATGACTAAAGTGCTGGGTACGTTGTCTTGCCTTAGGGGCTGTTGGGTGGTACACTGGTGTTGTGAGCTATGTGGCACTTTGGTTGTGATTGGTGTTTGTTTGCGTTTCAGCTTCAGAGGGCCTTGTTGCTTGGGCAGATTAATGTTAAGGGCCTCAGCATAAGTGGGTTTAGTGTTACTATGTATGGATGTTCGTGGCGTGAATTTTGAAGAGCTATGTGTTGCTTGAGGTGTAGTGCAGGTGATAACTTTCTCCTCTTGACTGTCTAGCACAATCGTGGGTGGAGAGAGCTTTGCTTCCAGTTTGGCTATGTAAGTGCATCTCTCGCAGGTTGTAGTGTTGGGTGGTAGGAGGAAAGAGTTGTCTGTGTACTTGATGTTATGGTCTCGACCATATGAAGTTCAACATTTTGAAAGTTCGAGCTTCCAAAGTAGATCCATTTAGACATAAGCCATGCAATGAAAAAGTACATCTTTGCAAAAGAGTTTCTTTTTTTTTAATTTAGCAACTCCACTTAGTATGTTGTACTCAGGTACAATCCTCATGCATGGTGCAGCATATCTCATCAGCACTGGCTGCCTCATTTCCTCCCCATCCATATTTTCTACTTTACCACCCCCCCCCCAATCTCCATTTGGGTTCACCCTCTCTTTCCAACTGGCATGCTTTTCATTCTTGTAATATTCTAATACATCTTTCCATTGGTTTTCCTTTTTCCCTCCACTCCTTTCCTCTTTTTAGCCAGTTTCGGTCATCATGTCCTCAGGTCCAGGAACTTTTTGTGTAATTTTTGCTCTTGCATTGTTTTTGTCCACTTCCAGTTTTGAGAAATGATGGCTTTAAGTTCAGTAAGCAGCAATCTGACCACCTTTATTTCTATTACTTTTCAAATGCTGTCTTTTTTTGTTATGCCCCATATACAGAATTCCAAAATGTGCTCTTTTTCCATTTGAAAAATGTCTCCCCAAATGTTTTGTGCTCGCTTCCAGATGTCTTGTGCCCATTCTTAGTCTCAGAACATGGGCATCATTCCTGCATTGTAAAGTGCATGGTGTACAATGTACACCCTCATATGAAAAAGGGGTGCGCAGCTTGTCCTAACCCTCGTAAACATCTCCATTTTATTTATACACCAAACTGGAGGGATGAATATGACATGCTACTAATTCTAGCATTGGCATTCAACATGTAACTTACAGTCTGAGGCAGTGGTGGATGCAAAACACAGAGAACCACTGAGATAAGGGGATCTTAATGTTGGATAAACTTAACATCACAGTCAAAAAACTATATTAATATCATTTTTCCTTAGAATTCTTTCTATTAAATTATTACTCTGTGTGATGTTTGTATTCTTAATGTAGTGTTTTATTAAAACCCTATGAATGACACCATTGTATGTTGTCACAGTTTTTATTGTAGTGTTTTCCTTAGAAATCTATGTATTAGAGCATTTTACTGCAAAAAGTATTTTTATTCTCATTGTTTGAAGCGTTCCCCTTGAGCCTGTGCTGAAAAGGGCCTTTTCTTGCCCAATCAGACTATCCTGGTTAACAAATGTAAATGAATATGTATGTATGTATGTATGTATGTATGTGTGTATGTATGTTATGTGTATGTGCGCATGTATGTATTTATGTATGTGTGTATGTATGTGTATACGTGTGTATGTATGTATGTATGTGTGTATGTATGTTATGTGTATGTGCGTATCTATGTATTTATGTATGTGTGTATGTATGTGTATACGTGTGTATGCATGTATGAATGCATTTATTTATTTATTATGAATTGGAACTGCAAGTTTTATCTTCTACTTCTCAGCACCTGGTAAACAACTCGCAGTTCCCACGTTTGGAGGAACAGTGTTTCTTTTACCCTGGATCAGTGTTCTCTGTCCAGTATAGCAGTTTCCATCCAGTTTAATTACCCAGTTAAACCAGCTGAAAGCATAAGAAGACATGATCTCCTCACTGGCAATGGACATTGCGGTCAGATAGAGTCAGGTGAAGACTAGAGGCACATCCAGTACATCTAGTGAATGGGGAAAGGTGCTGGTAGTCAGCTGCAAGAGTGAAAAAAGTCAGCTTTCTAAATAATTTTCTTCTCCATCATAACATTCAGAGGCATCCCACAGATACATCCATACATCAAAGCCAACAGGAAAAGGGGCTAATAATGCAGCACATCAGAGATCCATATGAAGCATGGATTTGCAGACAAGTTGGCACAGTGGTGCAGTGGTTAGCATTGTCTACTCAGAGCAAGAGGTTTTCCAGTTCAATCAGCTGGAGTGCCTCCTGTGCAGAGTCATATGTCCTCCCTGTGTTCATGTGGTTCTCCTGCACATGCTCCAGTTTCCTCCCACATTCCAAAAGACATGCATCTGGAGCATTTCTTCCTGGGCCTCTGCTAACAATGAGCTCTGTCCCAGTTGGACTTTCCCGGTAAACAAATGTTAACTAAAAATAAATAAATAGATTAAATAAAATGACTGTATAGTTTATTTTATCCTAACAGTTGTCAAAGGAGACATGCAAACAGATATAAGGGGATCATCAAGACAGTATGTGATGTACCATATCTCAGCCCAGACAAAACAAGATGTTATCATATAATGTTTATCCAAGCAATTAAGCAGTGATCTGTCAGTATAAAGACAGATGGCAAAGTGAGCATGGACACATACCTGATAACACAGACAATGATTCATAGATTATGGATCCACAGGTATCCCAAGACACCTGAGCCTTATGACCATTCACTACGTGCCAGTACCGTCCATTGTACTCTACCTTCTTTTTGCAAAAGGGCTATGTCAATCAATCCTGGGATAAAATTAAGAATACTCATCCAGTTATCAAGGTTTAAGGGGAGGTGATGAAGTATACTGCTTAGCATAAGCATGTCTCTCTGTTGTAATTTATGTATTTACTGGTAAAGAGTGAGGTACTTGGTTCTAGTATTGGTAGAGATATTGCACTTGTGGACATTTATTTTTTTTTATTTACTTTTATTTATTTATTTATCATTTGTTAACTGGGAAAGTCCGATTTGGAACAAAGCCAATTTTCATCGGAGGCCCGGGGAGAAATGCTCGAGATGGATGTCTTTGTGACATACATGAGCTCTAGGACAGCGAGTCTTCTAATACTGTCCTAAGTGTGACCCTTCAAAAGTCTATAAAACACTGAATAAAGGGATAGTGATCCCAGCCTCTCTTGGTAGTTCAGGGACTTCCTGTGATCTTTTGGTTAGGAACCTTTGGAGTCTTTGGAATTCTTTATTATGTTTAGTGAGATGGGTCGTTCTACTCAACAAGTGGCCTATTTACTGCTGACCGAAGGGGGTGACCACCTCTTTAGAGCTTGATGATATTCTTTTGGTAATTAGCTGTACTAAACAAAAGGATTACCTGACAACTGCTGTCACAGAGGGGTTAAATGTGTGGCAGTTATCAACTCCTAGGTTCCCAACTACAGCTTCATTTTCTAGTAATGCGCTGTCGATATAAATGATGAGGAGACGGATTTTCTACCAAAAGGGATCACACGGCACTGCTTTGTTTAGGGTGAGAGAAGGAGCAGAGGGCATTGATCCCTGCTGGATTATGTCCGTACAGTGTGTGTAGAAGGAGCAGAGGGCATTGATCCCTGCTGGCCTATGTCTGGACAGTGTGTGTAGAAGGAGCAGAGAGCACTGATCCCTGCTGGCCTATGTCTGGACAGTGTGTGTAGAAGGAGCAGAGGGCACTGCTCCCTGCTGGCCTATGTCTGGACAGTGTGTGTAGAAGGAGCAGAGGTCATTGATCCCTGCTGGCCTATGTCTGGACAGTGTGTGTAGAAGGAGCAGAGGGCATTGATCCCTGCTGGACTATGTCTGGACAGTGTGTGTAGAAGGAGCAGAGGGCATTGATCCCTGCTGGCCTATGTCTGGACAGTGTGTGTAGAAGGAGCAGAGAGCACTGATCCCTGCTGGCCTATGTCTGGACAGTGTGTGTAGAAGGAGCAGAGGGCATTGATCCCTGCTGGACTATGTCTGGACAGTGTGTGTAGAAGGAGCAGAGGGCATTGATCCCTGCTGGCCTATGTCTGGACAGTGTGTGTAGAAGGAGCAGAGAGCACTGATCCCTGCTGGCCTATGTCTGGACAGTGTGTGTAGAAGGAGCAGAGGGCACTGCTCCCTGCTGCCCTATGTCTGGACAGTGTGTGTAGAAGGAGCAGAGAGCACTGATCCCTGCTGGCCTATGTCTGGACAGTGTGTGTAGAAGGAGCAGAGGGCATTGATCCCTGCTGGCCTATGTCTGGACAGTGTGTGTAGAAGGAGCAGAGGGCATTGATCCCTGCTGGCCTATGTCTGGACAGTGTGTGTAGAAGGAGCAGAGGGCACTGCTCCCTGCTGGCCTATGTCTGGACAGTGTGTGTAGAAGGAGCAGAGGGCATTGATCCCTGCTGGCCTATGTCTGGACAGTGTGTGTAGAAGGAGCAGAGGGCATTGATCCCTGCTGGCCCATGTCTGGACAGTGTGTGTAGAAGGAGCAGAGGGCATTGATCCCTGCTGGCCTATGTCTGGACAGTGTGTGTAGAAGGAGCAGAGGGCATTGATCCCTGCTGGCCTATGTCCGTACAGTGTGTGTAGAAGGAGCAGAGGGCATTGATCCCTGCTGGCCTATGTCTGGACAGTGTGTGTAGAAGGAGCAGAGGGCATTGATCCCTGCTGGACTATGTCTGGACAGTGTGTGTAGAAGGAGCAGAGGGCATTGATCCCTGCTGGCCTATGTCTGTACAGTGTGTGTAGAAGGAGCAGAGGGCATTGATCCCTGCTGGCCTATGTCCATACAGTGTGTTTAGAAGGAGCAGAGGGCATTGATCCCTGCTGGCCTATGTCTGGACAGTGTGTGTAGAAGGAGCAGAGGGCATTGATCCCTGCTGGCCTATGTCCGTACAGTGTGTGTAGAAGGAGCAGAGGGCATTGATCCCTGCTGGCCCATGTCTGGACAGTGTGTGTAGAAGGAGCAGAGAGCATTGATCCCTGCTGGCCTATGTCTGGACAGTGTGTGTAGAAGGAGCAGAGGGCATTGATCCCTGCTGGCCTATGTCTGGACAGTGTGTGTATAAGGAGCAGAGGGCATTGATCCCTGCTGGACTATGTCTGGACAGTGTGTGTAGAAGGAGCAGAGGGCATTGATCCCTGTTGGCCTATGTCTGGACAGTGTGTGTAGAAGGAGCAGAGGGCATTGATCCCTGCTGCCCTATGTCTGGACAGTGTGTGTAGAAGGAGCAGAGAGCATTGATCCCTGCTGGCCTATGTCTGGACAGTGTGTGTAGAAGGAGCAGAGAGCATTGATCCCTGCTGGCCTATGTCTGGACAGTGTGTGTAGAAGGAGCAGAGGGCATTGATCCCTGCTGGACTATGTCTGGACAGTGTGTGTAGAAGGAGCAGAGGGCATTGATCCCTGCTGGCCTATGTCTGGACAGTGTGTGTAGAAGGAGCAGAGGGCATTGATCCCTGCTGGCCTATGTCCGTACAGTGTGTGTAGAAGGAGCAGAGAGCATTGATCCCTGCTGGCCTATGTCTGGACAGTGTGTGTAGAAGGAGCAGAGGGCATTGATCCCTGCTGGCCTATGTCTGGACAGTGTGTGTAGAAGGAGCAGAGGGCATTGATCCCTGCTGGCCTATGTCTAGACAGTGTGTGTAGAAGGAGCAGAGGGCATTGATCCCTGCTGGACAATGTCTGGACAGTGTGTGTAGAAGGAGCAGAGGGCATTGATCCCTGCTGGACAATGTCTGGACAGTGTGTGTAGAAGGAGCAGAGGGCATTGATCCCTGCTGGCCCATGTCTGGACAGTGTGTGTAGAAGGAGCAGAGAGCATTGATCCCTGCTGGCCTATGTCTGGACAGTGTGTGTAGAAGGAGCAGAGAGCATTGATCCCTGCTGGCCTATGTCCGTACAGTGTGTGTAGAAGGAGCAGAGGGCATTGATCCCTGCTGGCCCATGTCTGGACAGTGTGTGTAGAAGGAGCAGAGGGCATTGATCCCTGCTGGCCTATGTCCGTACAGTGTGTGTTGAAGGAGCAGAGGGCATTGATCCCTGCTGGACTATGTCTGGACAGTGTGTGTAGAAGGAGCAGAGGGCATTGATCCCTGCTGGCCTATGTCTGGACAGTGTGTGTAGAAGGAGCAGAGGGCATTGATCCCTGCTGGCCTATGTCTGGACAGTGTGTGTAGAAGGAGCAGAGGGCATTGATCCCTGCCGGCCTATGTCCGTACAGTGTGTGTAGAAGGAGCAGAGGGCATTGATCCCTGCTGGCCTATGTCCGTACAGTGTGTGTTGAAGGAGCAGAGGGCATTGATCCCTGCTGGACTATGTCTGGACAGTGTGTGTAGAAGGAGCAGAGGGCATTGATCCCTGCTGGCCTATGTCTGGACAGTGTGTGTAGAAGGAGCAGAGGGCATTGATCCCTGCTGGCCTATGTCTGGACAGTGTGTGTAGAAGGAGCAGAGAGCATTGATCCCTGCTGGCCTATGTCTGGACAGTGTGTGTAGAAGGAGCAGAGAGCATTGATCCCTGCTGGCCTATGTCCGTACAGTGTGTGTAGAAGGAGCAGAGGGCATTGATCCCTGCTGGCCCATGTCTGGATAGTGTGTGTAGAAGGAGCAGAGGGCATTGATCCCTGCTGGCCTATGTCCGTACAGTGTGTGTAGAAGGAGCAGAGGGCATTGATCCCTGCTGGCCTATGTCCGTACAGTGTGTGTAGAAGGAGCAGAGGGCATTGATCCCTGCTGGCCTATGTCTGGACAGTGTGTGTAGAAGGAGCAGAGGGCACTGCTCCCTGCTGGCCTATGTCCGTACAGTGTGTGTAGAAGGAGCAGAGGGCATTGATCCCTGCTGGCCTATGTCTGGACAGTGTGTGTAGAAGGAGCAGAGGGCATTGATCCCTGCTGGCCTATGTCTGGACAGTGTGTGTAGAAGGAGCAGAGGGCATTGATCCCTGCTGGACTATGTCTGGACAGTGTGTGTAGAAGGAGCAGAGGGCATTGATCCCTGCTGGACTATGTCTGTACAGTGTGTGTAGAACGAGCAGAGGGCATTGATCCCTGCTGGCCTATGTCCGTACAGTGTGTGTAGAAGGAGCAGAGGACATTGATCCCTGCTGGCCTATGTCTGGACAGTGTGTGTAGAAGGAGCAGAGGGCATTGATCCCTGCTGGCCTATGTCTGGACAGTGTGTGTAGAAGGAGCAGAGGGCATTGATCCTTGCTGGCCTATGTCTGGACAGTGTGTGTAGAAGGAGCTGAGGGCATTGATCCCTGCTGGCCTATGTCTGTACAGTGTGTGTAGAAGGAGCAGAGGGCATTGATCCCTGCTGGCCTATGTCTGGACAGTGTGTGTAGAAGGAGCAGAGGGCATTGATCCCTGCTGGCCTATGTCTGGACAGTGTGTGTAGAAGGAGCAGAGGGCACTGCTCTCTGCTGGCCTATGTCCATACAGTGTGTGTAGAAGGAGCAGAGGGCATTGATCCCTGCTGGCTTATGTCGGTATAGTGTGTGTAGAAGGAGCAGAGGGCATTGATCCCTGCTGGCCTATGTCTGGACAGTGTGTGTAGAAGGAGCAGAGGGCATTGATCCCTGCTGGCCTATGTTGGTATAGTGTGTGTAGAAGGAGCAGAGGGCATTGATCCCTGCTGGCCTATGTCTGGACAGTGTGTGTAGAAGGAGCAGAGGTCATTGATCCCTGCTGGCCTATGTCTGGACAGTGTGTGTAGAAGGAGCAGAGGGCATTGATCCCTGCTGGACTATGTCTGGACAGTGTGTGTAGAAGGAGCAGAGGGCATTGATCCCTGCTGGCCTATGTCTGGACAGTGTGTGTAGAAGGAGCAGAGGGCATTGATCCCTGCTGGCCTATGTCTGGACAGTGTGTGTAGAAGGAGCAGAGGGCATTGATCCCTGCTGGACTATGTCTGGACAGTGTGTGTGGGAGTTCAGTTAGTGATCTGGTTGCAGTTCTGGAAAAAAAAACTCTTTAGAGTTTTGTGCAGCTTGGCTTTCTGTTACATTCACCTGCTGTAAGTTCTTTCCAGAGTATCTGTTTAAAAAAAAGTACTAACCTCAGCAATATCTGCAGGAAGGACCTTGGGCCTTGTGCTATTCTTTTGCTTATGATAAGAAAAGGAACAAAGGATCACTGATTTGTAGCTGCGTATAGCTGTGTTGATACCAGCCTTATCTCCATTAGTAGATATAGACAACATTTCTAGTAATCACCTCCAAACCTTATAGGCACCCCCTTTCAGCCTCCACATTAGGACGCACCTGGAACCATGGCAATGCACTTTCCGCCTGTCTCTGTAGCCAGCTTGGTTAAAATGGGATTACTGAGACAATGCAGTAACTGTCTTATGATTACTTATGGGTACCTACTACTATACATATTCATACAGTTGTATGTGAAAGCTGTACTTATATAATGGACCCAATGACTCAAGTACAAACACGATTCAGTCTCATAGAGGGGTTCCCAATGGGAGTGGGTATGCATCAGGGCTCAGCTCCGAGCCTACTGCAGTTCATACTGGTGATGGGCTACATTAGCAAGCAGGCTAGTGGGAGCAGGTCAACAAAATTGCTATATGCAGATGATGTCAGATTTACAAGCAGACTCTGAGCAAGAACTTCAGCAAAGGATAGGGGAATGGAATGCAAAACTGAAGGCACATAGGATGAAACTAAGCATAGATAAGACAGTGGTAATAGCAGCAAATGGGGGAATTAAAAGAAGATGAGAATTGAGACAGAAGGGAAGACAGTGGAACAGGTAAATAGCTTCAAGTATGTGGGTAAAGGAAAGGGAAGTCTGAAGGAGGAGGTCAAAGCTACAATCAGAGGGGCTGCAGCCAACTGGCATAAAGTGGCAAGTGCAGTATATACCAGAAGACTGATGAAAGTAATGTGTACAAAGCAGTGGTGTGACCAGTACTACTGTATCATACAGAAACCTGGGCAGTAAAGCTTGAGCAGCTGAGGAAGCTAGAGGTGATGGAGATAAAGTGCCTGAGAAGGGAGGTAGGATGCATACTGTGGGACAGACGAAAAATGAGTACATAGCAGACGCTAAAGAAGTTCCAATTGCAGAAAAGGTCAAAGAGAACAGATTGCAGTGGTTCAGGCAGATGTGCAGAAAAGCAGAAACAATCTGGTGAAGATGGTTTGGGACAGACAGGAAGAAGATAAGAGGAAACAAGGGTATCCAGCAAAGAGATGGATGAATTGTGTGAGAGAAGACCTGCAACAGTCAGGCAGAGGGGTGAAAGAAGGCAAGAGAGTGGTGATGTATAGAGAGAGATGGCGACAATTGACACAACACCCCGATCCGACGTAGAAAATGGGAAAAAGAGGTGTTAATGATGATAATGAGTGGAGGCAAAGCTCTCACACGAAGCCAGAGCAAATTGCATGCTGGTTGTCAGTATCACACAACACCACACTAAAGCAATCACACACAGTTCAGAGCAAACACATAGATGTATATGCTGGGGCTCTTAAAAGTAACCTACCAAGACCAAAAGTCATCTAAATGCAAGTTGACAAACAAATACCCTCAGCAAACTCACAAAAAAATCAACACAGGCAGCACCCACCATGAAATATACTTCTAAGAGTCACGCTGATTCATTTCAAATGTCCATAAGACAAACTTCCACACAATCCAATATTCTAGTCATTGATGACTCCATAGTGAGACACACTGATGCACCACTCACTGACCTGTGCAAGGAGAGGGTCATAGTATAACCTAGACATAGGTGACGCTATAGTGAGATACACTGATGCACTACTCACCAGGCTGTGCAAGGAGAGGGTCATAGTATAACCTACACATAGGTGACTCCATAGCGAAATACACTGATGCACCACTCATTGACCTGTGCGTAGAGGGAGTCATAGTATAACCTAGACATAAGTGATGCTATATTGAGATACACTGATGCACCACTCACTGACCTGCGGAAGGAGGGGGTCATAGTATAACCTACACATAGATGACTCCATAGTGAGATACACTGATGCACCACTCACTGACCTCTGCAAGGAGGGAGTCGTAGCCAGTTGCCCATCAGGTACCAGGATTCATCAGATCATGCATGCACTCAAGTCCTTGCACTAGAACTACACATATGACACAGTCATAATGCTTGTGGGTGTAAATAACTTGAGATGTACCACTGTGTACTATATGAAGAGTGATATGATAGAGCTCTTGCAATATGAATCAGATGCATTTATGAACCTAGCCTTGTGCTGCATTCTGCCATCACTAAGAATGGTGCAGCAGTACAAACAGGCAATTTTTGATAACAATTGTCTTAGTTTCTAGTGTCATTCTAAGGTGGGGAGGGACAATAACACTATCCAAGGCCGGGTACTCTACTTGTATGGGGCTGGATAACATACTGGGCTGCCTACTTTTCAGCTTGAAACTTGACTTTTCAAAGCCCCTACAGTGGTTATTCAATATCAGTGTCCAAACAGGCTTCATGCTGGATAAATGGGGATAGCAAGTCACCTCCTTCCACAAAGCTAGGGTGACAATGGACTCATGTAATTATAGGCCCATAAGCCTTACCAGCCTCATGTGTAATAGGTTCATAGGTTCATAGATTAGTACTAGGCTAACTGCCCTTGCAAGCCATTTTTAAGCCTAGCCAATTATCCCTTGTGAGACTCAAACCCTGCACCTTGTGTTTGTAAGGCACACACCTTAACCATTAGGCCACCCTCCCAACCCAACATCAAACCCTCAATCCAGGCCAGTTTGGATTTGTCAAGGGCAGTTTCTATCTACTAATTTTGGTCAACATTTTAAAGAAGGTTACTGAACAAATGAATAATGGCAAATCAGCACACTTTACGTATTTAGACCTTGTAAATGCATTCAACACCATCCCACACTTAGGTGTCGTAGATACAGTCTCCCAGCTTAATATCAATTCCTATGTAATTCATTGGATATCAATTTGGCTAACAAATAGAACCCAGTAAATTAGGGGGTGTAGTTCTACCTCTTCTAAAAAAAAAAACCTTTTACTATCAGTATACACCGGGGCTCATTACTTGGGTCACACCTCTTTGGCATTTTCTTCTTGGAGGTCAAAGCAAATTTTAAGGGGATATGCTTGACCTGGTTTTCAGATAACTGTAAACTTGTTGCCATCATAAAATCCCCAGAGGACACCAAAATCCTTCAAGATGGCCTTTCTCAAATGAATAGCAGGTATCAAAATCAAGGACTGAAACTAATCATAAATTACACAAAATATATAATTGTATTCCTTGAAACTATCACACTGTCAACATAGCATTGAACGTTTATCCCATAGTCCAGGATTTGGGACATATGTTGACAATGAACTATCTTTTGATCATTCAGCACATGTCCACTATTGTGAGGAAGTCCTTTTTCATTGTACAGCTTATATCTAAAGGTATGGCATCAAGGTCCAGGGATGTAGTCATTTCACTACAATCACCTCTCATTAGGCCAGTCATTGAATACAATGTCCCATTTGGTATGCACCTGTACAAACACTTGTCACAAGTGAAGTGACCACTGCAATTTATCACTAAAGAAATCAAGGGCCTAAATCACAAAATCCATGCAAACCATCTGAAAACCTTGTCCCTATCATACAGGCTACAAGTAGTGACCTTTGGCTCTCATATCAGATAGACCCTATACTTTCTGACCTGTTACACAATCACAAGTTCAGTGGTAGCATGAATACCCCCTCAAGGGAGGGATTTCAGTCTCTTTTGCAATATAAATAGAATATGTTGAAGGGATATGAATGCATCACTAGGCTACCTCTTCTTTGGAACTGTTTACTTATTTATTTAACATTTGTTTACTTGGAAAGTCGAACTGAGATAATGCCCTATTTTTAGCGGAGGCCCAGTGAGAAAAGCTTCATATTGATACAATATGGATACAGTTAAATAAAGTTATTACAAAACCTAATACAGAAGAAAACATGTTAACTAAGTAGAAAATCAGCTTCAGTTTATACAGTCTAAACCAATATAAACATAGTACAAATATTTCAACAGATATAACAAGCTGAAAAAAGAAACATTATGCTGGGGGTGGAAGGGGGGAGGGACTTGTTAATCATATGATAGTGCAGGAGCAGAACAAGTCTTATTTGGGTGTCTTTTATTAATGGTTTGAAGTTGGAGAGATTAGAGGTAGATCTAGTTTTCAGAGGCATAGAATTCAATTTTTTTGTGACAGAATATAAGTAAAGAGTTTGGCCAGATGATTTGTGGGTGTTATATAAGCTGAAAATATGTTGCTCATTAGACCAAAGTAGTCCGTGAGGATGATAGGAATGGATAACAGGGGTAAAGCAGGGCGGTTGTCAGCTTTGTGAACAATGCCGTGTGTGGAGATGAGCTGTAAGTAATCTAACTGATGAGGCAGTTCAAGAAAATTCAATGTCTTAAGGCAATGCATTGGTCCCTGCGGTATTGTTTGTTGGTGGGAAGTTTTGTGACCTTATTATAGCATGCTTCCAGCTTATTCTTAACTGTAGCCTGCAGGTCCATTAGGATGGGTGCATCATTTAAGAGAGATGTGAGAAGTTAGGCAGTGGGAAGAATGGTTTTGCTCATGTTACTAAGGAAGTTTTTATGCCTGTAGAGTATTCCGAATTTTTGGTGAGTCTTTTTTGTTATTTTGAACATGCCAGAAACCATACTTGTTTAAAGACATCTTGTTTACTTTCTGTGAATGACTTAAACTGTAGAGTTCAATAGCTGAGGAGATGAAAGCACAACTACTACTACTGCTTAGATGATATTAGAATGTCATTTGGTCTTGATAAATGTGCAAAAGCAACATTTAAAGCAGGAAAGCTGCAGTGACAAGAAAATATAATTCTGGGACAGGGATGTGATATAAACAGGGATGTGATATAAATAAACTTGAGGAGCAAGAGGGAGTGTATAATATTTGGGACTATATGAAAGATCGGCAATAAAACATAAATAAATGTGATAGAATGTAGAATAAAGAAAAACTACTGGCGACTGTTCCAGGCAGGAAGGCAAGTTCAAGGCTCTTGAATTCAAACAAATGAAAAGCAACCAAGTCTATTCAGACCTTAAACCACGAATAAAATTCACAGTTCCAATACAGAAGAATAATCCACAGCGATAAAACAATGTCAGGTTTATTGGATCCTCGATGGTGAGCGCTTTAAACACAAGCTTTATCAAACCAGTATTGCCCATTCACAAACAATGCATATATATATATATATATATATATATATATATATATATATATATATATATGTATGTACACATCAAAACCCCTCCCTACTAGCAAGGCTCAAACAATTAAACAATTATTCAATACAGAAAATGAATTACTTTAAAGGTGCATAACTTAATGTATATAAATGTTAATAAAACATGTTATAATATATACAGACAAACAAATTCTTTTAAAACATCAAAAGATAAAACAAATATAAATATATGAATGAAAAAATTTTTTACAAAATATATAAAAGATATAAAACAATACTAAACTCTATGCCTTCTATTCTTTAGGATAGGTTTTAAAGGGACCCTATCATTTATCCCTGGGGGGACATGTGCTCTAGTTCTAATAATCCATTAGGCTTCTACAGATTCTATTAAATTCTTAACATCTCCCCCTCTTATATTTGGTTCTAAGACCTGTAGTGCAGAGAAAATAAATGTGTGAGTGTCATCTGTATTCAAAACATGTTTTGACAGGGCATTAACTTCAGATTTAATGCGTATTTGATATGTGTGTTCTCTGATCCGTTCCTTAAACATCCTGTCCGTCTTTCCTATATAGAAAGACGGACATGACACACACCTAGCTATATATACCAAATGTTTGGTTTCACAGTTAGCATTCACTTTAATGTTAATCAAATCCCCTGTCACAGGATGACTAAAAACAACCATATTTGAAATGTACTCACAAAAATTGCATTTTCTACAAGGTCTAGAGCCTGTAAACCCATGTATAACTTCTTTGCTATTCCTATCAGAGCAACATAGCAATCTGTGCAAATTACTCTTATTTTTATAAGCAAATCTTGGAAGCTCATCAATATGTTCAGAAACCTCAGGGTCCAATCTAAGAATGTCCCAGTATTTATAAATAGGGCGTCTAATGGAGCTTATATCCTGCGTATAATGTAAGGTAAATCTAGTGGTCTCATTAGCAGTATTTATGGTATCCATAGTGTTAGATCTATAATGAGCTATACCTGCCTCTGAAAAAATAGGAAGCGCTCTACTATCCCTTAAACACTTAACCTCTTCAAACGCAAAATTAATATCCTTTGAACTATATTTCCTATCACTAAATTTACATCCCAGGTCCTTCAATTCTTGTTCAAATAGTACTGGGCACGGATTCAATCTAGACACTCTCATGCCCTGACCCTTCAAAACATTTCTAAAAACATGCGGGGGATGCATACTATCCCTGCTTAACAGATCATTTCTGTAACAAGATTTACGATGAATCCCAGTGTTAAATTGACCATTATGTAGTCGCCAAATATTAACATCCAGGAATGATATATTACTAGTAGAGTAACTCGTGGTAAAATCAAGGAAGGATGCTAATTCATTCACTTCCTTTTCAAACCTATACAGTTCATCCACAGGGGTGTAGCTAGGATTTTCAAATTTGTACTGACAGCTCTCAAACTGCTACCCCCCCTCCCCAGCCAAGCTACGGCCATTCTCGTAATTCACGGTTCGCTCTTTTAGTGTCGATGAAGAGGCATTCGCTGTAATGCCTCTTCAGTAATATAATATAAATTCACTCAAACTCGGTTCCTTGAATTGAAAATTAACCTGAAATGTCAGTTCTTTGAAAAATGCAGCATGGTAGTTGGGGTAGAGACTTTATGCTTTTGTTTTCTGTAACTAAGGTACAGGTTTTGAGCTTGAGTAAATTACTAACCACCTACTACCACTAACTAGGATGTTTCATTCACACACACACCCCTACCTACCTCTTAGTGCAAGAAATATGGACAAAGCCTAAAATAAACAGGGACAGATATTAAATAATGTTCTCGTGAACTTAGAAAGTTGCTAGAATAACAGGATTTGTGCTAGTATGAATTTTTCTAAAGGACATGAAGTCTGAAGCTCAAATGTCTGTCATTATTTAGCAACTTCAGCCTTCAATGATTTTCTAGAAAATCACAAAATTTATGAAGAACAGACAAAAAATATGGGGCAAAAATGTGGACATTCTGCAAAATGTGGACAGTTAAGAGGTATGCTACCTACCACACACACACACACACACACACACACACACACACACACACACACACACACACACACAGACAACCTCTCACAGCAACAAACTCATAAATAAAACTGAGGCAAAGGTCCAAAAATAAGGACATTTTTTTTAAATATTGCTCTTATAAACTTAGAAAGATAATAGAATAGTAGTAGGTCTTGCATCAGTACGAATTTTCTGAAAGGTATGACATTTGAAACTGAAATGTCTGCATTTTCTAACTTCAGTCTTTAACAATTTGCCACTAATTTGCCAGAAAACTGCAATTTTATGAAAAACGGACCAAAAATGTGATGCAAAAATATAAAATTGCCAGACAATACAGCTGGGAACCTGTCAAAGGAGGGACACCATTTTAATATGAGCACAGTTAACTTAGAGCAGCTGACAAAATTAGAGAATCTACATGCATTTCTGAAATAAAAGTAATGTATAACTCTGATCATTACAGTTATTTATAAAAGTAAAGTAAACCCTCTATGTTTTCTTCCAAAATTGTTATTTTGTGGAGGGATCATTAGGGGAAGAGCAACATTTTGAGCCAAAATCAGGGACAGTTGAGGTTTGGCTATGCCTAATTCTATAAAGCAATTTATTTGCATGTACCTCTCAACCTGTTAATGCAATAAATCTGGACAAGGCCAAATATATTGAGGAACATATAAACAGTACTAAAATTGCTCTTGTATAAACTGGGACAGTTGATAGAACAGGTCTTATTTTAGCATGCATTTTTCTGAAGGTTATAAAGTCTGAAACTAGTGTGTCATTATTTAGTGACATAATTCCTAAATCATTTGCCAGAAAACCACAAATTGAGGAACAAACCAAAAATAAGAAGCAAAAAATCTATTCATTCTTTGAAAATCTGGACAGTTGGGAGGTATAGTTCAGTTGGGGCTGTCTAAGTTTGCCGCCCTTCCCCCTCACAAAACCATGGTCAAATGGAGCCTCCCCCTGCAGCCATTCCAATGATCCATTACTTTGCTATTTCACTCCATTTACCATAAACACTAATGTACATACTGATTTACTTCTATGATGATTTGAACTTCATTTGAAAGTTTTATTTTGCATTTTACAGCACAAACACTAAGACATCTGCTAAACAAACTTGGCATTAAAACTTCTCTGCTCTTGAAACTCACATTCATTGAAACAACATTAAAACCCACATTCAAAGAAAAATACATTTTACCCGTGGCAGATAAAATTAATTCTGGGCTGCTTTTAAATCATAGGCCCCTTGCATATGAAACATACATGTGCTCTTTGATACACCTTCCTATTGCTTTGAACATTTTTCCAGTAAACAATGAAACAAAACTGCCCAATTCAGAACATTTCCATCATAAAAGTCTAGTCAAACTTTTACAGTCCACCATTATCAGTAAATAATATGCACAATCTCTGAAGTAGTAAAAAGTCATCTAAATAATTCCATGTTAAATAAATCTAACTAATGAAGAGGTTGCTGCTAGCAATCACCTTTATATTTCATGACTTCACCGAAAAATAAAGTGTCTGATGCCCCTGAGGAATAAATTGCCTAAATTACATTAATAATAAGCTAGTAATATTGCAATAGGAAATGGATGGCAAACTGATAACAGGCTCATAGTTAGGGTCTTAACTTTCAGTACAGCAGCATTCAACCCTTATGGGAGTAGAACCAACAACCTTCTGCATTAAAAGCAGGTATACAACATTTTGTGCTACTAGCAATGTGAGCTGACGTAGCATAATCAGCACTAAACTTCTCTTCCCCTGCAGCTCTCAGCTCCTTGTAAAATCTATGCAATACTCAACTACATCTCAACTTCGCAGCACAAGAAGTCTGGAAAAAGCCAAATTTATTGGGGTGGGTCAAAAGGGCAAAAAACAGGAACACATTAAACATTGCTTGTATAATCTTGGAAAGCTGCTAGAATAAAATGCTGTGTTACCATCATACATTTTACTGCCAAGGTCACTGTGCAAAATAGTCAGAACAACTTACCACTATGCCAAATCACCTGCTTTGTGAAAGAGAGGAAGACTGAAACTTAAATGGCTATCATTTAATTAATTCAGTTCTCACCATAGCGGTCAACCTCTTAGCACAAAACACCTGGACAAACCCAGTAATGAGGGAATACAGCCCTCAAACATATTCAATGAATTTAGTTCTTGCCATAGCTGTCAACCTTAGCACAAAAAACCTGGACAAAGCCAATAACAGGGTATTACAGTTCCAAAAATAAGGACAAATTTCAAATAGTCATAAACTTAAAAAAATTGCTATAAAAAAGGTTGTGTTAGTATATATTTATTGCTAGAATAAAAAGTTGTTTTACTATGTCACAAACACAGGGATAAGATGCAGACTCCACACAGAAGGCACCCCAGCCAAGAATCAAACCAGAAAACCTATAGCTGTGAGGCAACAATACTGCCACTGCACCATCAAATATGTAAGGAAGTAAACATTCAGAAACCTGAAGTCTGAAATTTAAATGCCTGCCAATTTGTTAATCAGGACAGTCTGACTTGGAACAAAAAAAAAACAATTCTCAGCAGAGGCCCAGGAAAAAATAATGCAGACATGTCTTTGTAACATGGGAGGACACAAAAGCAAACCCATACAAACACAGGGAGAAGATACAGACCCCCCCCCCACAAAGAAAGCACCCCAGCCAAGAACCAAACCCAAGAACCTATAGCTGTAAGACATCAATGCTATGTTGCTACCACTGCACCATCAAATTTCAAGCATTGCAATATTTAAAAAACACAGATATGATACAGATATTGATCAGATCAAATATGAGGCAAAAATCTGCAATTTTTTTTACAAATGGTGGTGTGTAGGGAAATCAGGTCTTTAACACCTGCATACAAGGTACAGGGTTCAAGCCTGAGGTATTCCCTACCACACCACCATGAGTAATCACCAGTACATCCCACCTGGGGCATTTATACACACACACACACACACACACACACACACACACACACACACACACACACACACACACACTCACACTTCATATTACTCACCGACCCTCGGTTCTACATAAAGTCCTTGCAGTAACACATCCTCCCGCTTCATTGTAAATAAAGTCCTTGCAGTAATACATCCTCCCGCTTTGTTGTAAATAAAGTCCTTGCAGTAACACATCCTCCCGCTTCGACCAACGACCCTCGGTTCTGCATAAAGTCCTTGCAGTAACAAATCCTCCTGCTTCGACAAACATAATGCCTCCCGCTTGAAAACACATTTGAACTGAACTGACATGCGTGGTGAGCTCCAGTCCGACTGGATGAGCTGAAGTCATCGTCGTGCACTAGTAAAAGTGTGAAAATTTAAAAAGCTACCCCCCCTTCTAAATACATTGTACTGAAATCAGTGCAGTGCGTACGCCTCCCGACGTCCCTGTTCATCCATGCCACAAGAAAAAAAGATCGTCCACGAACCGCTTATAAAAAAACAACATGTTGTTGGTAACTCTCTAAACTAAACAGTCCATTCTCCTCCCAATAAGCCATGACCAGATTGGCATAGCTATTGGCACACGAAGTGCCCATAGCTACGCCATTTTTCTGTAAATAAAACACATCATGAAAAATAAAAACGTTACTTTCCAAAACCATCTCCAAAAGGGCACAAATAAAATCTATTTTTGTTAAAGTCAGGTCAGAGTGCCTGCCCAGATAACTATGTAAGAACTGCAAACCTGTATCATTTGGAATTTTCGTGAACAAAGATTTCACGTCCATGGTGACAAGTATTAGATCTAAACGATTGTTCCATGGTCATACAGCTTCATAAAACTCCAATAGAAAATCTTTGGAGTCTTTCAGTATGGTACTATGTTTACTTACATATGGTTTTAGTGTCTTCTCTAGATAAAAGGAGATATTCTCAGTAACCCAGCCACATCCCGACACAATTGGTCTCATGGGTGGGTTATGCATATCTTTATGAATCTTGGGTAAACCCCTAATAATAGGGGTAGTTGGCTCTTCCAAGACTAAATAATTAAACAGTTGATAGTCAATAAGACCCAATTTATACATATCATCTAGACTCCCATAAACACTGCCAATAATTTTAGTTACCTCCTGTTTAGATACAACTTTATAAAACTCATTATCATCTAACATATCTAACATTCTCCTCTCATAGTCTGTTCTATCAAAGACTACTATAGGACCCCCCTTGTCAGCAGGTCTTATGGATATGTTGTTATCATGCATCAACCCATTGAGTGCCTTAACCTGGCTGCGTGTAAGATTTTTCTTAAAAGGTCTATCACAATTAACTTGCAATGAATACAATTCTTTTTCCACAGCTTTACTAAATACTTCAATAGAAGGAAGTAAGTTAGGTACCATCAAACTCGGTTTTCTAAACACTGGCATCCTATTTGCATTATTAGTATTAGAAAACATCACTTTGAGCTATAAATTTCTTGTAAATAATTTCAAATCTAAGATGGATTCAGCAATTGAACTTTCTTTAGACGGAATAAATGATAAACCTTTGTTTAAAACCTCCAAATCATAACTATCTAAAGGTCTGTGTGATAAGTTTTATACTAAGTTAACCTCTCCCACATTTTCTTTAGCGTGGGTTCTCTCAGATCATTGGTAGGGGCCTTCCTCTTTTGCCTGCCCCTGCTCATAAAGCGTTCCCTCCCTTTCTTATGAAACTCTGCTATAGGGAAAGGGCGAGGCAATTCCCCCTCTGTGTTAACATTAGTACAAGTGCGCACCTTACTACGTACAACCTGTTGAACATCAGTTCCTACAGGAATAGCATTCTTACTTGCATTATTAGAGACATTCAAAATACCATCATCACCACTCGGTAATCATATGTTAGGGTCAATATGTCTAGCTATTCCAGTCCTCTGATCATTAGTTCCCTGACTAGAATTGATATCAGGTACATTACTGATAACATTAACTTCATCATTATTATTTAACATAGTAGAAGAAGGTAAGGAGACAGTATTCTGTCTTATGTTATTTGAATTATCAACAGAATATCTCGGCCAGGTAAAGACCTGTTCATTAGAGAAATCATATACATCCCTTATAAGTTTGTGCCTTTTTTGTTCAAACATTCTTTTCTCATACAAAAGCACATTATCCATAACTCACTCCAATTTAGAGTCCACTAACATCTCATTAAAGTCAGTATATAAATCATTAAATCTACGTGTTACTGAGTCACACAAAGTCTGTTCTTCAGGAAGGAAAAATTCATTCATGAGCTTCATGTAACTTAAGCTCACCTCTATATTGAGCTGCTGCCAGCGTCTCAGCAGCTCAGGATAGGTGTTCCCCGACGTCGGCATTTTAAGCACTCTTAAACCCCTCAGAACAATTCTTTTGTTGATACAGATTTCGAAATGATAGCACTGCATCTGTAAGCACTTTAGCTTTAATAACTCAAACTCCAGGGTATTCAATGAAGAGTTAAGCCTTTCGACCTCCCCCTCATTAAACTGCACCTGCCCTTCCGATAGTGACAATTCACAGTCAGCTAGGGGATTAATGCTGTTATCCAAATAACGCTGTAGTCTCTCCTTGGAGCTGCGATTCCTCATACTGCTGCTAGGATTATACGGAAGTTCCAAATTGATCTCATTTCCATTGTTAGTAACATCAGCCATGGGGTTACCGTAAAATGCAACAAAAACCAAAATGAAAATAATAAAAATAAGACAAGTTGCATACGGTATCCACTCGACCACCAGTAGTAGTAATGCCAGATTAGATAAAATGTAGAATAAAGAAAAACTACTGGCGACTGTTCCAGGCAGAAAGGCAAGTTCAAGGCTCTTGAATTCAAACAAATGAAAAGCAACCAAGTCTATTCAGACCTCAAACCACGAATAAAATTCACAGTTCCAATACAGAAGAATAATCCACAGCGATAAAACAATGTTAGGTTTATTGGATCCTCGATGGTGAGCGCTTTCGCTTACAAGCTTTATCAAACCAGTAATGACCATTCACAAACAATGCATATATATATATATATATATATATATATATATATATATATATATATATATCTATATATATATATGTATGCACACATCAAAACCCCTCCCTACTAGCAAGGCTCAAACAATTAAACAATTATTCAATACAGAAAATGAATTACTTTAAAGGTGCATAACTTAATGCCTCTATTTCTTATTAACTTTAGTATTTAGTTCTTATTTTTTGTTGTATAACTTGACTTAAAAGTTTTTTAAATGTCATAGATATCCTCACTTGTACCTTGTATAATTCTATTAAGAAAATTCTTAAATTGTTATAAATCACTGTAATTTTATCTATACTGGAGCTTTTCTCCCCGGGCCTCTACTGTAAACGGATATATGTCCAGCTAGACTAGCCCGGTCAACAAATGTAAAATAAATAAATTAATGTATATAAATGTTAATAAGACATGTTATAATATATACAGACATACAAATTCTTTTAAAACATCAAAAGATAAAACAAATATAAATATATGAATGAAAATTTTTTTTAAAAAATATATGAAAAAATATAAAACAATACTAAACTCTATGCCTTCTATTCTTTAGGATAGGTTTTAAAGGGACCCTATCATTTATCCCTGGGGGGACATGTGCTCTAGTTCTAATAATCCATTGTGCTTCTACAGATTCTATTAAATTCTTAACATCTCCCCTCTTATATTTGGTTCTAAGACCTGTAGTGCAGAGAAAATAAATGTGTGAGTGTCATCTGTATTCAAAACATGTTGGATCACTTTGACAGGAAAAGAGTGAAAATGTTTTGTGCTTATCGAATGATATATAAAATCAGTGTATACCAAGATTACCTATTCTTCACAATGAAGGAGGTATGGATCTCCTCGAAAAAACATTACATATATGGACATACAGTAGTGGGACTGCATGCATGTCTGATGACCTCATCAGATGTAAACATATTAAAAGTTTTAAAACATGAGGAGAAGTCTAAGATTATATCTTTATTTAGTTTAGCAGAAGAATTTCAGTGTCAAGCATTAATGGAAATCAAACCAGTAAGCAGATAAAAATCACACAGGAACGGAATGTGCCAAAAAAAAAAAAACAAACAAAAGACAAAATATAAGGAAAAGGATCAGATGAGAAGGAAAGAAACATGAAAAATTCATAACTCCAGTGGCAAGTATGGAGACCTCCTGGAACAACCTCATGTTGATCAAGATTTGACTCAGGAAAGGTTGAGGAGAGGTGAATTGAAACCAAAATATGAAAAGCTAATAATGGCAACCCGGGATGATGGACTATGTATACATCAGTTTACAAAGTCCACTGAACATATGGGAGAAGTGGACAAATGCAGGTTCTGTAAAAAAAAGAATTGGAAACAGTTGCACACTTTGTTGCTGGGTGTGATACACTCATGGCAGAAGGCGTGTACACTGAGAGACACAATAATGTGGCAAGACTGTTGCATTGTGGTTTGTGCAAACATTACAATATAGAAGTAGCTGAGAAACATTGGAAACATGACCCACAAAGCATTATAGAATATAATGAAGTATACATCACATTGGATGACCCATTACCAACAGCTCAAAAAACAGATGCAAGAAAATCACATATAGTTAGTCCATGAAAAAAAAGACAAAAGTAGCGTTGATCACTGCAATTTTTACACCCAGGGATTACAATGTCTTACCTACAGAAATACACAAAGTCATAAATTATCAGGATTTGCAGGCAGAATTGAGAGCAATGTGGAAGAAAGATACCCAGGCAGTTCCAATAGTAGTAGGAACAATGGGTCTAATAAAAAAGAATTTGCAGTAGAACTTAGATATGCTGTCAATACATGTAACTCTGTATGAATTACAGAAAGAAGTAATTCTGAGCGCATTGGAGGTGCTGAGAAAAGCAAAGATTGAAACAGTACTAATTTCATGAACTCTAATTGTACCCTGACTTAGGAATGGGGTCTATTCCCATCTTGGCATTAGAAACCCAAAAAGCTTTGAGAAATTGAAGTTTGGAGAGAGAGAGGATATTCTGCCATTTTACAGACTGAAGCCTTTCAGTTAAATAGCTATTGAACCACAGTAATGAAGAAGGGGATAGTCCAAGTTGTGACAATTTATACAAGAGTTTAGAGTAATAAACTGTATCACAAGCTTTAGACAGCTCAATGATTAGAGAAAAAAACAAGCTTGCCTGAGCCCCTGCATTTGTATATGGTGTCACTGAATGATAGAAGGACAGAAGTTGTACTGTGTATTGAGCTGAAGCCATGCTGACTAGATGTTCATGGGCATTCTTGTAGACGATAGTGTAGGAGTTTCTTATGAATACATTTTTGAAGAATTTTGGAGAGACGGGATAATATTTCAATAGGCTGGAAATTAGAGATGTCAGCAGGGATGCCACCTTTATGATGAGGGATACATGATTTTTCCAAAATGAGGGTACATAAGATTCAGCTATTGATTTATTGAGAAAGACAGAGACTGAGGAGGCTATGGCGTCAGCAGCTATCTTTAGGTATTTGGGTGTGAGATTGTCAGATGTAGTGGAGCATGGTTTAAATTTCAGTAGTTTTTTTATCATTGCTGTGTAGATGGGTCTTACGTGAAAGTTGATAGCAATGATATATAGAGGGTGAATTATGTTCATTTGAGGACACTGAGGGGGGAGGGGAATAAAGGAAGAGGTGGTGTGTATGATGTACGGAGAATGTCAGTTTTGGTCTAACTTGTAGAGTGCCGAATTAATAAGAGTGGATTTTATTATAGGGGTTGGTAGAAGCACTGTATGGGAAATGCAAAGTTTCTGGGTTCCTATTAAATGATCGAAGATGCATTCTTTTGAATGCGTCTTGATCGAACTTGAAAGGCATGAAAAGGCAAAATAGCGAAACGGCATATAAGCGAATTCTTTCCCTGGGAAAGAAATCGTTTGACCGCTTCCGTTACTTTGCTGTTTTTGTCACTGTAGTGCGACCTTGGAGTTGGTATATTTAAGTGGGGGGTGAAGCTCCTGCTTTATGTAATGTTTTACTTTTTTTTTGTGGGACAGTGATAAAAAAATCGCTGTTCTAAGCATTTGAGATTGTAAGCTTTCACTTACATGGGTTCGATAAATCATCATTCTCTTTTTTAAGTGTTCGATGATTTAACATAGACCCAAGTTTCTAGTTAGTGAAGCAATGATTTGTTTGAAGTAGGTATTGAATAAGGTAGCAGTTTCTAATATACAGCTGTTAGGAGAAGGGTTGGGTTCCTTGCTTGAGCTTGAATGTAGCAGGTTACCTATTAATGTCTAGAATTTTTGGGGGCCATTTTTGCATCGAAGTTGAAGATGGCTATAATATTGCTTTTTGTCCAGGTTAATGTGCTCTTTACTCAAATTGCATATTTACCTATAAAAC
>NC_056726.1:1065911044-1065916044 GCF_019279795.1 Protopterus annectens | reverse complement strand
CCCTGACATCTCAGATGCTCAGGTAAGAGCCACCCTCTCCAAAGCAAAAAACACAGCATCAATGGGACCAGATGGTGTCCCGGGCTGCGTCCTACATGAACTCCAAGAAGAGCTAAAGCCAAACATAAAACTACTGTTCAATCTTAGCCTTACTACAGGATATGTACCCAAAGAGTGGTGTACAGCAACAGTGGTCCCTCTCCACAAATGTGGTGCCTCAACGGATCCTGGAAATTATTGCCCGACTAGCTTGGTCTGCAAAGCTATGGAAAGGATCATCATGGACCTCATAAATAAGGATATTGGGAACCTACAGACACTGGATCCCATCCAGTTTGGCTTTGTTAATGGCAGATCCTGCCTCTTAAACCTGGTCGATTTCTTTGAAACAGTCACCAAGGCCATTGAAGAGGGGAAGGTGGTCCACACAGCCTACCTGGACCTCACAAAAGCCTTCGATACAATACCCCACTCAGGCATTATAGATAAGCTCACCAGCTTAAATATAAACCCCTATGTCACTAGATGGGTTGCAAACTGGCTCAAGGACAGAACCCACATGGTTAGAATTGCTGGAGCCATGTCAGACTCCAAACCAGTTACAAGTGGCATCCTGCAAGGCTCAGTCCTGGGACCTCTCTTGTTCGGTATATATTTCTCGGTGGTACAGGCCAACACGGAAGGACTGTGGCTGACCAAGTTCACAGATGACTGCAAACTGAGCGCCATAATCAACTCTCCAGCCGACACAAGCATCCTCCAAAAGGGCCTCATAGAAACAGACAACTGGTGCCAGAGCCATGGCCTCAAGCTAAACGCCAAAAAGTGTATAGTCATCCCCTTTGGCAAAAACAAAGTGCCCACAAATTACAACATAGATGGTAATCCATTAAGTACAGAAGAAGTCATTAGGGACCTGGGGACCCAAGTTGATAGCAATCTCTCATTTGACAACCACGTGGCCAAAGTGGTTAGAAAAACATTTTATATAGCCCACCTAATCATGAAGGGATTCACATCTAGATCAGGGGAGGTCATTGTGCCTCTTTACTCATCCCTCATCAGGCCCATAATTGAGTACAATGCCCCTTTTGGGATGTACCTTACCAGACACCTGCAGCAACTGGAAAAGACCCCAAAAGTACCTCAGCAAGAGGATCAAAGGGCTCAAACAGATGCCATATGCTGCCCGGTTAAAGAAACTCCAGCTCTACTCAGTGGCATACCACCTGCTCAGAGGCGATCTGTGCCTGACGTATAAAGCCATGTCCAACCCGGAATTAATGGACATGATGCACCTCAGAAAATCCAAATCCCATTGAGCTCTGGCGCTTAGAGACTTGAACCTCAGCACTGAAATAAATAGGACATGCTGGAGGGACAGATTCATAACCCAGAGGCTCCCTTCATTCTGGAATAAAATCCCAGTCCAGGTTAGGCAGAGTCCCACACTGACTCTCTTCAAGAAGAATCTTGATGAGTGGATGGGAGATCGTAGGTTTACCCCAGCTATTGCTTCTGTGTCACTGTTAGACAGATGCACAGTATACTAACCTCAAAAAAAGGCATAGCAAAATTCATTTAAAATGGGTGGCGAAAGCCAAACACACTCTGGCTAGACTTATAAATGCCCTAGGGCAGATAGCCTAGTATGAACCTATGAACCTATGAATCTATAAGAAAGAAACTTGAAATACATTAATGTAGCCATTAGGATTTTTTATTATAATCAGATGACTGAAGTGTACACAGTCAACAAGAAATTGAGTATAATTGATGGATACAGGGCACTATCTGTAGATGAAATTAAATAAACATGTCCTAGTAGTCAAGTTTATTAGTCACAGCACTCGTGGACATCTGTGTGAAGCAAGTTATAATAGTCTACTGTGCTAATTTCTAATCACAATCAGATATCTGAGGTGTGCACAGTCAATAAAGTGGCTACAACTGATGGTTTATAGGGGCTATCTGTGGATAAAAGTGACTTACAGCTGCTGTTGTTTCATCACAGTTAAACAGTTATTGATCTAGGTTGGCAAGTGCAGCGTCACACAATGTATTGTATTTACTGCAAACTGCGAAAACAACCATTGCTATGGCTTATGCATGAATGTGCAGGAGTAACATTTACCTATGATGTAATTCATCTTTCATCACAGTCAGACATCAGCATTGCACATATTTAACCATATTTGGCAATTTGGGCAGGATGTGCAGAAAATGAACTGATCATTAGTAAAGTGGTGCAGTGAGTAGCACAGCAATCAGTCTGGTTGTTGAGTTGTTGGATGTTATTTCTTCTTTGTGGAGTTTACATGTCTTTCCTGTCTCTATGTGAATTTTATCCAGGTATCACCAATGGCATGCCATAGATGAATTGTTATTCTTCCAGTTTGCCGGCATATGCATGTAGTGTGAGTGAGTGATTGTATAAGTGTGTGTGTGTGTGTGTGTGTGTGTGTGTGTGTGTGTGTGTGTGGGTGTGGGTGTGTGGGTGTGGGTGTGTGGGTGTGGGTGTGTGGGTGTGTGTGTGTGTGTGTGTTTGTGTGTGTAAACGCCGTGTGCGTGGGCAACTTGTGACATACCTTGCTTGTCAAGGCTAGTGTCAATATGTGCTTGAAAGAACTAATATCACCTGTTTTTTCTGTAGATACAATATTGGAGGGCATGTATACAACTCATCCGCCTATCAGAAAAATGTATATATTTATTCACTTATTTATTTGAATTTGTTAATCAGGGTAGAGCACTGATCACAAAAAATGTCAGTCTCAAGCCAGGGGAAAAAGAAACAAGTGCTAACAAGTAATTATAGGTTATGGGTTTATAGGATGATACTAGGTTATTGGCCCAGAGGCCCTTATAAGCCTAGCCAAGAATTCTGCCCGTGTTTCTTCAAAGTCAGCAACTGTTTCCCCTGTCCAGCAGGGACACAGGTGGGATCCCAGGGGTATATATTCTGTCTCCCATCCAGTCATCCAGGTATCTCTTAAAGAGGGCTAGAGAGGTACTCTGCTTGACATGGAGAGGGAGTGTATTCCACAGACAGGGAAGTCTTTGGGACACAAATCTATCCTTCCAACAAATTCTATTAATGTCACAGACCAGGTTAAGGCATTGTGTGCTGGCTGCTTGAGTGGAGTTTCTCTTATGGATATGCAGCAACTCCATCAAGGCTGGGTCTGGAATGGTCTTGT
Organism: Protopterus annectens; assembly: GCF_019279795.1. Classification (NCBI taxonomy): domain Eukaryota; kingdom Metazoa; phylum Chordata; order Ceratodontiformes; family Protopteridae; genus Protopterus; species Protopterus annectens. The sequence continues at coordinate 1,065,912,844 of NC_056726.1, read as the reverse complement.
ATGCCAGGCACAGGTCACCTCTAAGAAGTCTGTATGAGACTGAGTACAGGGACAAGGCTTTTAGCCTATCTGTATAGGACAGGTGTTTGAGACCCTGGATATTCCTGGTCAGGAACCTCTGTGGTCTCTCCAACTGCTTGTGCTTGGCAAGGTACATGCCAAATGGGGCATTGTACTCGATAATGGGTCTGATAATGGAGGAGTACAGGGATGTTATGACCTCCTTGTTCCTGGATGAAATACCCTTATTTATACCAACTGCTGCATGTGCTTGGCATGGTACATGCTGAAGGGCACATTGCACTCGATAATGGGTCTGATAAGGGAGGAGTACAGGGATGTTGTGATCTCCTTGTTCCTGGATGAAATACCCTTATTTATACCAACTGCTGCATGTGCTTGGCATGGTACATGCTGAAGGGCACATTGTACTCGATAATGGGTCTGATAAGGGAGGAGTACAGGGATGCTATGACCTCCTTGTTCCTGGATGAAATACCCTTATTTATACCAACTGCTGCATGTGCTTGGCATGGTACATGCTGAAGGGCACATTGTACTCGATAATGGGTCTGATAAGGGAGGAGTACAGGGATGTTATGACCTCCTTGTTCCTGGATGAAATACCCTTATTTATGAGGTGGGCCATGTAGAAAGCCTTTCGTACAATGGATGCAATGTCATGGTCAAAAGTCAGTTTGCTATCAATCTGGGTGCCCGAGTCCCTCGTGACTGATTGCATGCTTAGTACATTGTTATTAATGTGATAATTAGTGGGAATGACATTTTCTCCAAAGGGGATAATGATGCATTTCTTGGCATTCAGTTTGAGGCCATGCTTCTGGCACCAGTCATTAGTTTGGGTAAGGCCCTTACTAGGGGAATTTAAGACGGCACCCAGGTTGCAGTCATCTGCAAACTTGGTCAGCCACAGACTACTGGTTTTGGCTTACACCTCAGAAAATGATATTCCATACAGTGGAGGCACTAAGACTGATCCTTGGGGTACGCCACTCATTATGGGTCTACTACTAGAGTTGGCTTCCCCTACTTTGACTGAGTGGGTTCTATCAATGAGCCATTTAACTACCCATCTGTTAACATACGGGTTGGTGCCTAGCTGGGAGAGTTTATTTATTATGCAAGAGTGGGGAATAGTGTCAAAGGCTTTGGCTAGATCAAGGTAGGTGGTGTGCACAGTCTTCCCCTTGTCCATGGCTTTGATGACTGTTTCAAAGAAGTCGACCAAGTTTAATAGGCATGATCTTCCTTTAACAAAACCAAGCTATGTGGGGTCAAGTGTTTGGAGGTTGCCAATGTCCTTCTTTATACAGTCCATTATAATGCATTCCATGCCCTTGCAGATCAGGCTAGTTAGGCTGATGTGCCTATAATTGCCTTGGTCAGTGGATGCTCCACCTTTGCGTAGAGGGTGACAGTGGCTGTCCTCCATTCAGCTAGGATGAAGCTGGTGCTCAGGCTTTGGTTGAATCGGGTGTCTAATGGAGCTGAGAACTCATGCTTGAGTTCATGTAGGATAGAGCCAGTGATGTTATTGGGTCCCATGGAGACTATATTTTTTGCCTTCGAGAGGGTATTTAGGACCTGCTCCCTGGTGATGAGGTGAAGGGGGCAGGTGCTGGGGATATATGTGAAGAAGGCCTTGTGACTGTCCTTGGTGGATGTGGCCAATTTGGACTCAAAGTTAGCCTTAGAGGATTTCCCCAGTGACCTTATTTGCTTGTTCAGACAAAGGAGAGATTGCTTCCAACTTGGCACCTGCTCCACTCGACAGCAATT
>NC_056726.1:1065879169-1065910544 GCF_019279795.1 Protopterus annectens | reverse complement strand
GTACTGTAATTACATTTTTAGATTGAAGGATGATCATGCACAAGATTTGATGGCAACCGGTACTAAAAAAAACCTGGCAATATCAGCATAGCATAGATCGATGCAAAAAAAACATTTGACAGTATTCATAGGTTCATAGGTTCATAGGTTGGTACTAGGCTATCAGCCCTAGGGCCTATACAAGCCTAGCCATAACAATTCCCTGGCTATTTCTTCCCACATTATTTACTTTCCTGGACCCTGTCTAGCAGGGCAACTGACGGATCCCTGGGTGAATTTCTTTCTCCCATCCAATTGTCAAGGTTCCTCTTGAAGAGGTCCAAAGAGGCACTCTGCTTGACATGTATGGGCAATCTATTCCAGAGTCTGGGGAGTCTCTGGGTCAGGAACCCATCCCTCCAGCATGTTTTGTTTATTGTGATGACAAGGTTTAGATCCCTGGAGCGTGTAGCTCTGAGGGATTGGGATTTCTTAAGTGTAGCATGTCCAACAGCTCTGTGTTTGAAATGGCCTTGTATGTTAACCAGAGATCCCCTCTGAGTAGACGATATGCGATAGAGTATAGCTGGAGTTTTTAAGGCGTCAGTGTAGGGCATCTGCTTTAGGCCTGTGATTCTTTTAGTGAGGTATTTCTGAGGCCTTTCCAGTTGTTGCAGATGTCTTGAGAGGTACATACCAAATGGGGCGTTGTATTCTATAATGGGTCTAATGAGGATGAGTACAGTGGGACAATGACCTCCTTTTTTCTGGATGAAAAGCCCTTCGTGATGAGGTGTGCCACATAGAAGGATTTCCTGACTGTTGTGGCGATGTGGTTATCGAAGGTGAGACCACTGTCAACCTGTGTCCCTAAGTCTCTTATCACACTTTCTGTGTTTAGTGTACTGCCACCTGTATGGTAATTCATGGATACATGTTTTTTCCCAAAGGGGATAACAATACATTTCTTGGCATTGAGCTTGAGCCCATGGCTCTGGCACCAAGCATCTGTTTCTGTAAGGCCCTTTTGTAGAGTATCCACATCATTTGTGGATTCAATACGGCTCCCAGTTTGCAGTCATCTGCAAACTTTGTTAGCCAGAGTCCCTTAGTGTTGACCTGTACTTCAGAGAAGTAGATGCCAAACAAGAGCGCCCCAGGACTGAACCCTGAGGTACTCCACTTGTCACTTGTCTGGAGCTGGATTTGGAGTCGGCTACTTTTACAGTGTGGGTTCTATCAGTAAGCCATTTAGCAACCCATTGGGTGACATAGGGATTAATGCCCAACATAGTAAGTTTATCTATGATTCCAGAGTGGGGGGTGGTGTCAAAGGCCTTGGCAAGGTCTAGATAGGCTGTGTGGACCACCTTACCTTGTCCATGGCTCTGGAGACTGATTCAAAGAAGTCAATCAGGTTCAGGAGACAAGATCGGCCCTTCACAAACCCAAACTGGGTATGGTCCAATGTTTGAAGGTTGCCAATGTCTTTGTTTATAAGTTCCATGATAATACGCTCCATGGCCTTGCAGATAAGGCTTGTCAGACTGATGGGACGGTAGTTTCTGGGATCCAAGGTGGATCCCCCCTTGTGGATTGGGATAACTGTAGCTCTGCGCCACTCAGTGGGCACAAAACCTGAGGTGAGGCTATGATTAAACATGACACTTAGGTGAGGTGCCAGTTCATATTGTAGTTCATGTAGTACACAGCTTGGGATGTCATCTGGTCCCATGGATGCTGTATTCTTGGCTTTAGAGAGTGCGTTTTGTACCTGTGTGGCCGTTATTACTGGAATTTGGCAATCTTCCGGTATTGAGATGGGCCATTTAGGGGGTGAGAGGGGGGTGAAGTTGGCACTGAATCGATCTGCCAGGATATCGGCAATATCCTTTGGATCAGCATATTTAATGCCATTCTGTTTTAGCTCAGAGCAGATCTGAGCATTGCCATTTAGATTCTTGACATAGTTATAGAATGCTTTGTGGTTGTCTTTGGAATCTTTGGCAATTTTATTTTCAGAACTAGCTTTGGAGGATTTTATGAGGCATCTCAGTTTCTTATTGAGGGTAGTAAGGAGTTTTTTGCATCCTGGGATTTTCCTCTTTTCTGCAAAAGTTTCTTCCTTTTGTTGTAAAGTTTGTTTATGGCAGGGGACCACCAGATTGGCTTCCTTTTTTGGATGAGAGCATTTTGTTCTATTTGGGATGGCACGATTCATGCATGAGTGGATGTGCTCGTACAGTGCCTTAGTGTAGGATTCAGCAGTTGAACTTTCAGTTCCCGCCTGCATGGGTGTTATGAAGTTTGTCACTTCTGACTTGAGTAGCATGAAGTTGGCTTTGGAGAAGTTTTTATGGTGGTTTCTTTACTGGGGGTGGGGGTGGGATGTGGATGTTAAGGGTGATTAGCTTATGGTCAGACCTGACTAACGAGGGGTGACCATAGGTATGGAGCATTGATTTCATGTTGGTAATGACCAGGTCTAGGATTCTGTGCCCCTGGTGAGACTATGGATTAGTTGATCCAGGGCATTGGAATTTATGAATTCCAACAACCGCTATGCAAAGGTGTTGGGACATGAGTAGTTTTCCCAGTTAATGGCAGGGTAGTTAAAATCACCCAGTATTAGGGTGTTTGGTTCTATCTTAATATTTTCCAGTATGTTTAGAAAGGTGTAGTGAGAATCTTGGGGTATGGTGGGGGATCTGTATCAAGCTACAATTTGGATTGCAGTCTTACCTAGTGTTAGTTGCACTTGGAGAATTTCAGACACATTGTGTTGGCCAACTAGCCTGGTGGTGTGAATATCTTTGGTGAATATTGACACTCCTCCACCTTTAGTGTTTCGGTCCTGGTTTGGTGGCGAAAAGTGTGGTAAGAGTTGTAGGCTGGTATTGCAGTGGTGCTCTCTGGAGCCCTGAACCAGGTCTCAGTTACTGCACAGATTTCGATGTTTTCCATTTTAGGAGTGCCTCGAGAGAGTGCATTTTGAGGTTTAGACTTCTAGCATTGAGTAGCATTACCTTCAGATTTTGCATGCTTGTACCTGTTACGGTGGTGGTTTTGTCCTTTGAAGTTTGCCTAAAAAAGGCACTATAGGGGTGGCAAGAGCCTTAGCCAGTAACCTGAATCCCAGGGGCGACAGGTGCAGACCATCTCTGGCAAAGCATCGTGGTCTGTCAATCATGTCATCCCAGGCAGACAGAAACTGGATCCCCTTTGAATGACACCATAAGCTTAGCCAATTGTTGAAGTCAATCATTTTATCCTTATATTGTGGTATCATTCTGGGCGAAGGCAGGATGCTACTCAGGGCTAGGGTCATACCTGCTTGGGCCACATGATCCGAGAGCTCTTCCATGTCTCTTTTCATGTAGTCCAGGGAGGTATGTCTCAAGTCATTCACTCCAACATGGACAATGACAGAGTCATATTTGTACTTGTTGTGGAGTGACTTGAGTGCATGCATTATGTGGCGGATCCTGGCACCCGACAGGCAGCTGACTGTAATTTTCTCCTTATTCAACCTGGTGAGAGGGACATCAGTGTGCCAGACTATAGAGTCACCTATGACTAAAGTGTTAGGTACATTGTCTTGCCTTAGGGCTGTTGCTGGGTGGCACACTGGTGTTGTGAACTATGTGACACATTGGTTGTGATTGGTGTTTGTTTGCGTTTCAGCTTCGGAGGTCTTTGTTGCTTGGGCAGGTTACAGTTAAGGGCCTCTGCATATGTGGATTTAGTGTTGCTATATGTGGGTGTTGGTGGTGCGGGTTTAGAAGGGCTATGTGTTGCTTGAGATGTAGTGTGGGTGTTAACCTTCTCCTCTTGACTGTTTAGCACAATCTTGGGTGGAGAGAGCTTTGCTTCCATTTTGGCTATGTAAGTGCATCTCTCACAGGTTGTAATGTTGGGTGGTAGGAGGAGAGGGTTGTCTGTGTAGATGAGGCAATTGCTGCATTGCCCCAGTATGCCCAGATTCACCAGGTGGACAGAGAAATCACCGAAGCTGACCCTTGGACATGCTTGGTTTGGGGCTTTTTTTTTCTTTGTAAAGTATAGGAGCTGTTTCCTTAGCAAGGTACTTTGCAATTATAGGCTGTTTAGTGCCTACTATTAATTTCTCCTTGTTAACAAGGAGAGTTCAGTGTTTGTATGAATTTAAGGCTTCCTAGTGCTTTCCAGCAGGTATTAGAGAAAGTGCTAGTCACAGGGATGCTTAAAGGTAAGATTGAAAAGAATGCACTCTGCAGTGTGCACTCAGAGAAGTTAGATGTGAAAGTAGGTAACGTGAGTTTTACCTGTTTAAAAAGTTAAGGTTTAGTGGAGAGTTACTATTTTTAAACAGCAAGATGGATTGAAAGGGGTGGTCACTTTTGTATTTTGGTACTATGAAATACTGTAGGATGGCCAATAAATTTAAATAATTGAAGGGGTGGGATTTCAAAAATGATGATTTTGTGATTACTCACATAAGCCAGTGAAAGTAGAGAGAAATGAGATATATGGTCAGATTAACATAAGAGGCGGGCAACTAGAAAGACAGTGGTATTTAACAAGACAACTTAAATAGGTGGGAGGGCAGGAAAAAATTCTGCCTGACTTAGAACAGAGAGAGCTGTGGTCTCTTTTGAAGTTTTAATATGCTGTTTAAAGAGAATGCAAGCAAAACACAAAGTAAAGAAAACAAACTACAGTATTCAAAATATAGAAAGGCAATACAGTAATACAAAAAATAAAAGCAAACTAACCTTTCCTTCACAGCAAAGTGTAGCAGAGTCTGGATGAGCCTTTCTGGTAAAATCCACAGTCATGGATTACAGAAGGATTAAAATTATACAAGTTTCATGAAAGATTTATACTATTTGTGTACTTGACAATTTTATCATGCCTTCATGAAATGGAAGGGGGTTGGCGGGACTTGCTACTATGCACCCTGTGTTGTACTTCACTAATTTAATGTGATATATATATCAATTTTGTAGCCTCTATCTTCAAAAAGGTACAGTTGCTGACCAGAACTCTTCTGTGAGCTTTGTACATGCTTGCACTCGCAGGATGATTACGGGCAAGTCCCATCAAAACAAAACAAAAAATATATATAACAACGCATATATAACAATACACATACACACATATTGTCTGCCTTTACATAAGCAGCAGTACCACTGCGTCTACCCCAACAAGCATGACAACTTCTGAAAATGGTGCCAACGACAAACTGCATAATACATTCCTTTACTTTACATTGCTTACTTTTCAAAGGGACCAAGACCTTTCCCGACCCTCCAACCTTCCTAAAAATACCTTCTTTATGAAGAAAATGCACAGTACCATTGTTTGCTTGGCATTTGAAGACCGCAAAATCATTTTACTGCTGCTTACATGGTAATAACTGCTTGTAAAACTGCAGTAACAAGAGTCCCTGTAGTGCAAATAAATAAAATAAAATAAATGCTTGCATTTATTACAACAACAGGTAAAGACCTGTCCCTCAACACACACTGCAGCTAATATTAACACCTGAACTCAATTGCTGGTTATAAACACAGGCAGACGAAGGACTAACTTCACAGAATGGGCATATCTATGCATTCTCTTGGTATCATGCAAGTGTTGTGATGTCAGTTGTGAGGGAGGGAACATTAAGAAAAGTGCAGCTACTTTACTGCAGTCCTGACGTCAACATTCTGGAGACTACAGTAACCTTTTTATCAGCGTGAGACTTACTTTGGAAACTGTAAACTAAAACAGTACGGTAAGGATCTTTACTTTCCATATAAACCAGTTGGAATGACAGCCTTAAAATGCTACATAACTGATTTATTTTAATAGCACAAGAAAACAGGAATGAAAAGTACAGAAATGTTGAGCATTTCTGCACCCATTCACGTTGTTCTTTAAAGTGTGGCCTGTCTGCCTGAGTTGGTGGTAGCTAAAGTGGATGCAAAAGATCTCACGGCACCTGTCAAAAAGAGTAGGATTACTTTATTTATATACAAAAAGAACTCTTATTTACAACATACTTACATATTTACAAATATCTACAAATGTACAAATATACACATAATACAAATATATTTATACATATTCATAATATCCTTTAAAATCATACTAAATTTCATCGGTATTAGACCCTCAACTCCTATAACCATCTGATTTTACTTAATATTGTTGCTAACTCCATTTACTATTAAACATAATTTCATGTATTCTTTCATTCCATATAACCCATATAACATTTCTTTTAACATATTCCTTGCTTGTGTACTTATAACGTCCATATTTAATCATATCCATATTTATTTTATTCACATCTTTTATCCATCTGTCCACAACTCCTTTTTCCCATTTTTGCATATGGGATTGGTGTGTCACTTCCACAGTGACAGTCACCTACAGCCAAGGTTTACACCACCTGGTGGCTAGCCCTACTGCTGTAGCTCTTCCACAGCACACACACTCATATGCACACTCACACTTATGGCCAGTTTAGGGTATCCAATCCACCTACTGAATGTTTGGGAATGTGGGAGGAAACAGGGGCACCTGGAGGAAACCTACACAAACACATGGAGAACATGCAGACTCCACACAGAAGGCACCCTCAGCCGAGAATCAAACTAAGGAACCTGTTGGTGTGAGGTGACAACAATATCCATTGTGCCATATCCACTTCTTTTACAGCTTCAAAGAAATCTTATTTACATAGTTTTCCCCATAACCTTTTTACTCTTTTACATTTCAAAAATACATGTGCCGTAGTTTCTTCATCTTGAGAATATAAGGATATTCTATCACTTTTCTTTTTATATGGCATATTTCCTTTCACTGCTAATTTATCTATTACCATTCTCCACAAATAATCTTGATGTTCTGCTTTCTGATTACACTACTTGTTTCTTAATTTTATTGCTTCCATTTTTTTATCTGTTAGATTTTCCCATGGTTTTAGATAGTAACGTTTTATCATTATATTCTTATAACATACTTTTCTATCTTTTTCTATATCATCAATTTTTGTTTTACACAAATATATATATATATATATATATATATATATATATATATATTTCTTGGTAACATTTTATTTCTTCATTTATACATTATTTTTCTATTTTACTCTTTTTTAACATACCCCAAAATGTATCATACTTATAGTTATACAATTTTACTACTAATCTGTCATCTTTTTCATTTGTCCACTTTAACACTTTGTTCAAATTTAATGAAGCAGCATATACCACTGGTTTAATTAACCCTTAACATCCTTCCTCTTTATTTACATACAAAACTCCTCTTTTTATTGAATTTAATGTAGAGCCCCATATAAATGAAAAAAAAAATCTGTTATAACCACTTTTCAAATACTTTTGGCAGCATAAATACAGTTACTAAGTATGCTATTTTCCCATCAGTACTTAATTGATCAAATAAGCCTTTTTTTCTAAATGATAAATTATACGTTCTTCATAAAAAAAACGTTTCTGTTATTTCACCCCAAACAAAAAAGACCATAGTGAAGAACTTCTCTAAAGCAAACTTCACACTACTCAAGACTGGTGTAGTATCCTTCAAGGCCCCTGAGCCAGAGGAAACCACAACCCAAGCTGCGGAAGCCCTTACAAATGCCTTCTATGAACACCTCCAGGACTGCATGGATCAGGCAATCCCAAATAAAACCAAGACTCTTTCCACAAAGGGCAAACGTCCAGTCTGGTGGACCCCAGCCATTAACAAACTTTACAATAAGAGAAGAAAGCTATTACATGATAGAACAAAATCCATAAAAGGGAAGTCACCCCTGATCATTATTAGTAAAAAAATACGAGCACTCATAAAATCAACTAAGGCCAATTTTGAGAGAAAAATTGCCATGGATTCAAAGGACAATCATAAGGCCTTTTTCAGCTATGTTAGGAACCTGGGTGGAAATCTCAGATATGCTCAGAATTAGTCCAAAATGATACAAAAATCACTGAACCCACAGACATTGCCAACATACTGGCAGACAGGTTCAGTGCAAACTTCACCCCTCTCCCTAAAGGAGAGATAACTATCCCAGCCGAGTGTAGCCTCCCGGACATCTCAAATGCGCAGGTGAAAGCTGCTCTCTAAAGCTAAAAACACAGCATCAATGGGACCGGATGGTGTCCCCGGCTGTGTGCTACACGAGCTAAATGAGGAATTAACCCCGCACATAAGGCAGCTGTTTAATCTCAGCCTTACCACAGGATACGTGCCCAAGGAGTGGCGTACGGCAACTGTGGTCCCACTCCACAAAGGTGGCGCCTCTACAGACCCTGGTAATTACCACCATAAGCTTAACAAGTCTAGTCTGCAAAGCTATGGAGAGGATCATAATGGAGCTCATAAACAAAGATATAGGGACTTGCAGACACTGGACCCGACCCAGTTTGGCTTTGTCAAGGGAAGATCATACCTTTTGAACTTGGTCGACTTCTTCGAAACAGTCACCAAGGCCATTGATGAGGGAAAGGCAGTCCATACAGCCTACCTTGACCTTGCAAAGGCTTCGACACAATACCCCACTCGGTATTGTAGAAAACTTACCAGCTTAAATGTAAACCCATATGTCACAAGATGGGTTGCAAACTGGCTTAAGGACAGAACCCACAGGGTTAGAGTTGCTGGCGCTGTGTCAGACTCCAAGCCGGTCACAAGTGGTGTCCCACAGGGCTCGGTCCTTGGCCCCTATTGTTTGGCATCTACTTCTCAGAAGTACAGGCCAGCATGGGAGGACTTTGGCTGACAAAGTTTGCAGATGACTGTAAACTGGGCCATAGTGGAAAGTGCATCGGACACGGATATCCTTCAGAAGGGACTCACGGAAACAGATAGCTGGTGCCAGAGCCATGGCCTGAAGTTAAACTCCAAAAAATGTATAGTCATACCCTTCGGGAAAAAACAAGGTAACCCCAAGCTACCATATAGGTGGCAATCCACTAAGCACAGAAGAGGTTATCAGGGACCTGGGGACCCAGGTTGACAGTGGCCTTTCTTTTGACACTCACATTGCTAAAGTGGTTAGAAAGACCTTCTACATTGCCCACCTGATCATGAAGGGATTCACATCCAGATCTAGTGAGGTCATTGTTCCCCTGTACTCTTCACTTATCAGACCAATGATCGAGTACAATGCCCCATTCGGGATGTATCTCACCAGACATCTGCAGCAATTGGAGAGACCCCAAAAGTTCCTCACCAAAAGGATAAAGGGACTCCAAAATCTGTCATATGCTGCCAGATTGAAGAAACTCCAGCTCTATTCAGTCGCATACCGTCTGCTCAGAGGTGACATGTGCCTGACATACAAGGCCATGTCCAACCCGGAATTAATGGACATGCTCCACCTCAAAAAATCCAAATCCACCAAAACCACTAGAGCAAGCGACTTAAACCTTAGCACGGATATAAATAGGACGTGCTGGAGGGATAGATTTATCACTCAGAGACTCCCTATGCTGTGGAATAAAATCCCGGTCCATGTGAGGCAGAGCACCTCGCTGACTCTGTTCAAGAGAAATCTAGACCTGTGGATGGGAGATCGTAGCTTTACCCCGGGAATCATCTCTGTGTCACTGCTGGACAGAGGCACAACAAACTAATGGGCACAGTATTTTTTCATATAAGGGGTGGCGTAAGCCACAAAAATTTGGGCTAGGCTTATAAATGCCTTAGGGCAGATAGCCTAGTATAAACCTATGAACCTATGAACCTATGTTTTTTTTCTTCATTGAATTCTACTTACATCTTTATTCCCAAATTTTATACCTAACACAGAAATGTTATTTATTGTAAAATATACACCCAAGATCTTTACTACATCACCTAAATCTTTACTTTTCTCTAAGCCACCCATATCCCCTCTAGACACTCATTTGTGCAAACTATTACTTCTTTTAACCAAATTAGTACGCTGATATGCATAATTTCCTAACTTTCTCATTTATATTATATTCTTTCATTATTGCCCATAACATTTCATGTTCATTTCTATGAAATGCCTTATTAAGGTCTCCTATCATGATATTTGCTTCTTTTTTCTGTTCATGATATCAGCCACAATTTCTCTGTCATTAAAATAATTATTGACAACTCTTCCCCTTTATAATATATATATATATATATAGATATATATATATATATATATATATATATATATATATATATATATATATATATGTGTGTGTGTGTGTGTGTGTGTGTGTGTGTGTGTGTGTGTGTGTGTGTGTGCATGTGTGTAAAACAAAACAAATAATACATATATTATTTAAAAAATAAATAATATATATATTATATTACCCCACCAGCGTCTTTTCTCTCAGTTCCAAATCATCAATGCTATCCTATACCAACCTTCCTACTGCCCAGCACTATCCCCTCTCATCTCCCATTATTCTCCCTCCAGACCTCTCCGAAGCTCTAACCAAGACCTACTACAAATCTACAAACCCAAGTCTAAATTTGAACACATGTACAGCTGTCACCCCACTATTGCCTGGAATAGGCTCCCACTAGAACTCAAGACCCTTACACATCCTAAACAATTTGACAGCCACCAAAGAGCACTTTAAAAGTCACTGGTCCTGCCACTGCACTCTCCCTCCTTAAACATCCCCTACTTCTCATACCTTAATCTACTTTCTGCCCTAAACTCACTCTTCTCACTAGTTCTCTCTAAGCTTCCTTGACTACTCTTTCTACTGTCTTCTAAAATCTATTAAGCAAATTGCCTCTGTTGTAATTGTCTTGCCTTCATGCAACTACATCATGATAAAACCGGGTTTTTGTAACCATTTACCTCAAAAACTGTACTCATCTTAATGACATTTTTTTTATACATCTTGAAATAGTTATGCTATACTCCTGATTATTGACACTGTATAACATTGTATTGCTACTTAATGCCTTGTAATAATCCTGTAATATTGCTGTTTAATGCTAATTTATAATGAAAATTATATGTTGGAGCTTTTCTCCCCGGGCCTCCTCTGAAAAAGGGATCTTCAACTCAGTTGGATTATCCCGGTCAACAAATGTAAAATTAAAAAAAAAAAATATATATATATATATATATATATATATATATAGATATATATATATATATATAGATATATAGATATATATATATATATAGATATGTATATATATATATACACACACACACACACACACACACACATATATATATATATATATATATATATATATAAAAATAAAAAATCTTCCATAATATTTTCCATTTTAGTTATAAATCTCTTCTGTATTATTTTCATAAAGGTATTATAATCCATATTATTTAATGCTATTGGGCTCCAGTGTTTTTAATTGCCTTTTATCTCCCTTCTTTCATATGAATTTAAGTATTCCACTACAAAATTCTTTATAGATAACACCTTCAGTTAACCATTCATTCAAAATCTTGCCAATCCCTTAAATTTTTATACATTTAATACTCTATTCCATCTGGTCCTGCAGCTGAAACTATATTTACTTATCCTAATACTTTAGCTCATTTAAAGAAATATTTTCCAACTCTTTATTCTCTCTTTTTTTGTTAACATTTTTACTTTCCATGTTTTTTCACTATCTTCTTTTTTCCTTTAAAGATTTCTTTATACTACACCCTTCATAATCTTTTCCTGAGTTCTTTCTATTTTTCCTTTTACATTTTTATTTCTCTCAGTACACGACCATCTTCATTTAATAATCTGCTTAAGTAATGTGATATGTCTTCTCTTTTTCTTGTAAAAAAACAATTCATGTATTTTTCTTGATTTCTCTCACATAATTCTTTTGTTTGTCAAACCATTTTCTATCATTATAGTAAATCAATGACAGCTGGAGCGACACTAGGTAGAGCAAAGCTGTATTCATCCAAAGTACTCAAGACACCACACACCATAGAAGTCAAGGAAGTTGTAAAAATCTCCAGAGGTTATTTTAATGCATAAAAATATCACACACAGGTTAGCGCTTTCACCACTAGGCTTCTTCGTAGGTCTGAAGAAGCCTAGTGGTGACAGCGCTAACCTGTGTGTGATATTTTAACCTCTGGAGATTTTTACTACTTCCTTGACTTCTATTTGGCGTGTGGTATCTTGAGTACTTTGGATGAATACAGCTTAGCTCTACCTAGCGTCGTTCCAGCTATCATTGATTTACTTTATTGTCTTGGGCTGGTTCGTTTTGGCTTGAGCGTTAACTCCGTACAGACACGTTATTTTTGAACATTTTCTATCATTATGTTGTAAATCTTCCAATTTATCTTTTTTATATTTTTCTTTCTTTACTTTTCTCACATCATAATGCCACTGCAAAAAAAGTTTTATATTTTTCTTTAAATATCCACCATTCAGACCAATTTTTATAAAATATTTTTATAGTAATATGATCTTTCTATAACTGCATAACTAATCTCTTTCCTTCATTATTCCATGCTTTCTCATTTATCCTTTTTATTCCTTTGCCTATTTTTATATATTCCTTGTTTACCTTTATCTCTAGCCATATTGCAAGATGATCAGAAACTCTTGTTTCAACTACATCCCCTTCTCCTACAACTAAACCTTCTGATGCTAAAAAACAGTCTACTTCTGTTCTATACATACCCCTTTTGTAAATCCATGAATTTTTGTCCCAAAGTTTTAATTTACCACATCTTATAACTTCTGACATTTTTCTTATCTCATTTCCTTTCTTTTTACTATTGCCTTTTAAATCACAATTAAAGTCTCCCGTTATTATAATTTTTATATTCATCACTTCATAGTTTACAGTCTGATGAAATAAGCTTTCCCTTTCTTTACAGTTAGTATAATCATATGTAATTCTATATACTTGTTCTTTCCATTCTAAATCTACAATGATTAATTTTCCCATTTTTGCTAAAGTTACATCTAATATCTTTACTATCTTTCTACAGACTATTGCTATTCTAGAGCATCTCTCTTTTCCTAAATTCCAGATTATCTTTCCACCCTATAGTTTATCTGTTTGTAATCTTTCTTCATTTGTTAAAAATCTTGGGTCTTCTGATATAATTACATCTATATTGCATGTATTACACCATCCCAAAATCCCTATTCTTCTTACTATATTTTAACACTATTCACATTTACAGAAAGCACTCTAAAATATTCAGCTTCCCTTTTCCTGAAATTCATGGTTTGATAAGTTCATATCTAATTACTACTCTAGCTCTGTTAATAGGGCATTCTAAGCCTCCCAAAAGTGAGCATCAATGACTGTAGCTTGTGTCTGTGAGTCAAGCACCTTAACCATTATACCAGCCTCCAGTCGTTAGCTTTATATATTCTTTTTCATCAGTTTTCTTTATTTTTTCTTTTGTACTTTTCCCTTTACATTTTCTCTTTCTGTCTTTTACCCTTTTACAGATACTACCTCCCAATGTATGTCGTTTCCATCAGTTATGTCAGAACCTTCTCCTATGCACTCTTTATTATTTGTTCTCTTCTTGTATTTCTGTTACTTCTAACATTTCTTCTTTTTCTTCATTTTTTCTTACTCATATTTTCATTTTTGCAATCCATCCATAAATATCCCATTTTGTTACATTTATTACAATTTAACTCGACTTTTTGTATCCTGTCCCACTTCCCACAAATATAACATTTTTTATCACAATTACTTATCCAATGTCCTTCTTTTCCACACAAAATGTTTTGGGTTATTCCCAGTATTTTACAATACCCCTTTCCCCTCCACAGTTATCATGCTTGGTATATGTATTACTTTTGCTCTTTCTTTTTTAACACAGTATTACAGTCCTGTCCACCAGTCCATAAACCCCTTTTATCATAAACTTCTGTAACGTCCTATACTTCTTTATATAACATTTTCAAATGTCTTTTCAAATTCTCTCTTTCCACCTCTTTTCAACATTGTACATTATTTTTCCCTGTTAAATGTTTTTTATCACCTAAAGATTCCATGGGTTACAGTCTTTCTTTTATTCATATTCTCCAAGAAAATTTTCCATTGAAGAACAGTCTCAAATATTATGTCACAAAATGTTCCTTTGTTAATAAGAATAAATACTCTTACCTCATGTGCTTTTGTACCCGAAAAGGGGCTATTAAATTGTCCCACACTTCATACTTGTCCATTTCTTTGTCTTCTTTACTTCGAATTCTTATTACATACTTCCAGTTTTCATTTTCTTCTGCTTCGTTTCTGCTACGCTACCTTTTCCCTTTTTTTACTTTCTCTGTATATGTTTTCTTTTCCATCTCACCACTATTCTTCAGGATTGTCTCTGCATCTTTCTTTTGTATTTTCTCTGTAATATCCCTCTAGGAAATGTCTCCTTCATTTTCTGGCTCACTCTGCATCACCATTTCTTTTAATAAATTATCCCACAACCTTCCCAACTGGAGGATTCTAATTATACATCCATTATTTGCCAACTGATCTCATCAAACAGATCTCTTTGAAACATCTCCTCAGAATCCTGGACACATTCTCCAGTCTCAGTGTTTGCTTTCTCCTCTATTTCTCTCACCACTCCATTATTTCCTTTGCTCTCCATCTACCTCCCCATTTCTCCAAGCTGTCTCTATGCCTGGAACAAAAACAAGAAGTGCTTCTGCAAAATGGCTCCCATTTGCAAAAATGACGAGTAGGGGAATTCCCTAATGCCTGGCCAAATTTCCCCTAGTACCATAAATACCACCTCAATTTCCAGTGAAAATATTCTATTTGCCTTCTGGGATGAACCCAGTCAACAAAGGATAACTAAAAATAAATAAGTAATGCTCAAATGTCAAGAATGTTAGCCATCATATTAGGGAGCAAGCAGTCATCTACAAGCTGACCAACATAAGTTACTATATAAATACAGTGAAAAGGTTAATGTGAAATGTATAGTCTATGAGGCATTGAAGATTATTTTAGAAAAGTTGTGGAAAATATGCCATATTCGCATTAATAATAAATGAATGGATTTTGCAGTGGCGCTGTTAGGCCTCCCCCGTGTACACACATTCTGGCAGTAAATCTGACAAAACAGGGTAGGTAAACATACTGAGCAGACTTTGCAACTGTCCCTGTCTTGGAGGAATATTCCTGTTTTCAGGCATTGTTTACCCCTGCATGAGATGTCCCTATTTTTGGAGGTGTGTCCCTGCTTTCAGGCTTGATTTCCTCCATCAGACAATTTGTTGAATCCCCTCATGACTGTGATTTGTGAAGCTGTCTAGAATGCAGAAAACCACACTACGTGGCCATCATACTGATGACAACAATAAGACACAGGATACACAACTTACATTTCTTTTTCTGAAGCAAAAATAAAGGACCTAGTGTGGTAGAATTTTGCAATAAAGTTCATTAAAATCTACAGATATTGCACTGTCTGATAATGTGCTTATATTCTTCCATCACTTTTGCCACTCTCTGTTTTTATAAATATGTTTCAGAGGGTAATGCTACTCAATGCTAGAAGTCTAAACCTCAAAATGCACTCACTCAAGGCACTCATAAAATGGAGAACATCGACATCTATGCAGTGACAGAGACCTGGTTCAAAGCTCCAGAGAGTACCCCTGCATTACCAGGCTATAATTCATACCACACCTTTCGGCCACCTAACCCGGAATGAAGCACTAAAGGTGGAGGCGTGTCCATATTCATTAAGGATATCCACACCTACAGGCTAGCTGCACAACATAATGCACCCGAGATTATCCAAGTGCAACTAACTCTGGGCAAGACCGCAATCCAAATTGTAGCTTGCTACAGACCTCCCACCATGCCCCAGGATTCCCACTCCTCATTTCTTGACACACTGGAAAGTATTAGGGTACAACCCAACAGCCTAATAATGGATGATTTCAACTACCCACCATTAACTGAGAAAACTACTCATGTACCAACACTTTTGCTCAACGTTTTCTAGAATTCATAAATTCTAATGCCTGGGATCAACTTATTCACACCCCCACCAGGGGCAGTAGTATCCTGGACCTGGTCATTACCAACATGGGCAACCGGTGTTCCACACCAGAGGTCAATTCCTCGCTGATCAGATCCGACCACAAGCTAATCACCCTGGACATCCACATCCCACCCCCACCCACAATTAGGGAAACCACTGTAACAAACTTCTCCAAAGCCAACTTCACACTTCTTAAGGCAGAAGTGACAAACTTCATGACACCCATGCAGATGAACAATAGAGGTACGACTGCTGAATCCTACACAAATGCACTTTATAAGCACTTACACGAGTGCATGGATCATGCTATCCCTAATAGAACCAAGATGCTATCCTCCAAAAAAAAGGAAGACAATCTGGTGGTCCTCTGCCATAAACAAACTCTGCAATAGAAGAAAGAAACTGTTGCAAAAAAAGAGTAAAATCCCATGACTGGAGGAACTCCCTGGTCAACCTCAGTAAGAAGCTGAGATCCCTCATAAAATCCTCCAAAGCTAGTAACGAAAACAAAATTGCCACTGACTCTAAAGACAACCACAAAGCATTCTATAGCTATGTCAAGAATCTCAGTGGCAACACTCAGATCTGCTCTGAGTTACAGCACAATGGCACTAAATATACAGAACCAACTGATATTGCCAACATCCTGGCAGATAGGTTCAGTGCTAACTTTACCCCCCTCTCACCCCCTAGTGGGCCCATCTCTATATCGGAAGAATGCAAAGTTCCTGTAATCATGGCTGCACAGGTAAAAAACACACTCTCCAAAGCCAAGAACACAGCATCTATGGGACCTGACAATATCCCAGGCTGTGTTCTACACGAACTACAGAATGAACTGGCACCCTACCTAAGTACCATGTTCAGTCATAGCCTCACCTCAGGCTTTGTGCTCACTGAATGGCGCACCACAACGGTTATCTCACTCCACCAAGGGGGAGCCACGACGGACCCTGGGAACTACCACCCCATTAGCCTGACGAGCCTGGTCTGCAAGGTCATGGAACGTATCATCATGGAACTCATAAACAAAGACATTGGTAATCTCCAAACTCTGAACCCTACCCAGTTTGGGTTTGTAAAAGGCAGATCATGTCTCCTAAACCTGATTGACTTCTTTGAAGCAGTCACCAAAGCCATAGATGAGGGTAAGGTGGTTCACACAGCTTATCTAGATCTCGCCAAGGCTTTCAACACCATCCCCCACTCTGGAATTATAGATAAGCTCACTAAAATAGGTATAAATCCCTATCTCACAAGATGGGTTGTCAACTGGCTCATGGACAGAACCCACACTGTGAAAGTAGCAGACTCCAAATCCGACTTCAGACCAGTGACAAGTGGAGTACCACAGGGTTCAGTCCTGGGTCCTCTCCGGTTTGGTATCTACTTCTCTGAAGTACAAGCTAACACAGAAGGTCTTTGGCTAACAAAGTTTGCAGATGACTGCAAACTAGGAGCTATAATCGAAACTCCTAATGATGTCGACATCCTACAAAAGGGCCTCACTGAGACAGATGCCTGGTGTCAAAGCCATGGCCTGAAGCTCAATGCCAAAAAGTGTATTGTCATCCCCTTTGGTAAAACTCTGTACCCATGAACTACCACATAAGTGGCAGTCTACTTAATGCCGAAAGTGTGATAAGAGACCTTGGGACACAGGTGGACAGAAGTCTCTCCTTTGATAATCACATTACCACAGTGGTCAGGAAATCCTTCTACATGGCTCACCTCATCACAAAAGGTTTCTAATCCAGAAAAAAAGAGGTCATTGTTCCCCTCTACTCATCAGTCATTAGACCCATTATAGAGTACAATGCTCCTTTTGGTATGTACCTCACAAGACATCTACAACAACTGGAAAAGCAGCAGAAATACCTCACAAAGAGGATTACTGGCCTCAAACAGATGCCCTACACAGACCATCTAAAAAAAACCTCCAGCTTTACTTCGTCGCATATCGCCTACTATGAGGCGATCTCTGCCTAACATACAATGCTATGTCAAACCCAGAGCTGTTGGACATGTTCCACTTAAAGAAATCCCAATCCCTCCAAGCTACACTCTCTAGGGACCTAAACCTTGTCAACACCAATAAACAGAACATGCTGGAGGGATAGATTCCTGTCCCAGAGACTTCCCATACTCTGGAACAGACTACCTATCTATGTCAAACAGAGCTCCTCATTAGCACTCTTCAAGAAAAATCTTGATGATTGGATGGGAAATAGGAAATTCACCCCGGAGATCACCTCTGTGGCTTTGCTCGACAGGGGCACAGGAAAATAATTTTCTTGGGTGGCAAAAGCCAGCGTACCTTTCTGGCTAGGCCTATATAGGCCCTAGGGCTAATAGCCTAGTACCTACCTATGAACATATGAGTGGCATCTCACATTTCTACTGGATGTGAGAACAGTTATGTGCTATTTGGTATTAACATTTTATGCTAATTAGACGTCTATGTTTTTATCTGGATGTTCATATTTTTCAAAGGCCTTTATTCTCATTTTCATTGTCTACAGGTTCAGAGGTATGATACTGTGACTTAGAACATGGGCTTACTGTACATCAGTACCCTGATTAGAGAACGAGCGTCCTCCAGCAGGGTATTATTGTATAAGTAATGGGCTTACTGTACATCAGTACCCTGATTAGAGAACGAGCGTCCTCCAGCAGGGTATTATTGTATAAGTAATGGGCTTACTGTACATCAGTACCTGATTAGAGAACGAGCGTCCTCCAGCAGGGTATTATTGTATAAGTAATGGGCTTACTGTACATCAGTACCTGATTGGAGAATGAGCGTCCTCCAGCAGGGTATTATTGTATAAGTAATGGGCTTACTGTATATCAGTACCTGATTAGAGAATGAGCGTCCTCCAGCAGGGTATTATTGTATAAGTAATGGGCTTACTGTACATCAGTACCTGATTGGAGAATGAGCGTCCTCCAGCAGGGTATTATTGTATAAGTAATGGGCTTACTGTACATCAGTACCTGATTGGAGAATGAGCGTCCTCCAGCAGGGTATTATTGTATAAGTAATGGGCTTACTGTACATCAGTACCTGATTGGAGAATGAGCGTCCTCCAGCAGGGTATTATTGTATAAGTAATGGGCTTACTGTACATCAGTACCTGATTGGAGAATGAGCGTCCTCCAGCAGGGTATTATTGTATAAGTAATGGGCTTACTGTACATCAGTACCTGATTAGAGAATGAGCGTCCTCCAGCAGGGTATTATTGTATAAGTAATGGGCTTACTGTACATCAGTACCTGATTAGAGAACGAGCGTCCTCCAGCAGGGTATTATTGTATAAGTAATGGGCTTACTGTACATCAGTACCTGATTGGAGAATGAGCATCCTCCAGCAGGGTATTATTGTATAAGTAATGGGCTTACTGTACATCAGTACCTGATTAGAGAATGAGCGTCCTCCAGCAGGGTATTATTGTATAAGTAATGGGCTTACTGTACATCAGTACCTGATTAGAGAATGAGCGTCCTCCAGCAGGGTATTATTGTATAAGTAATGGGCTTACTGTACATCAGTACCTGATTAGAGAATGAGCGTCCTCCAGCAGGGTATTATTGTATAAGTAATGGGCTTACTGTATATCAGTACCTGATTGGAGAATGAGCGTCCTCCAGCAGGGTATTATTGTATAAGTAATGGGCTTACTGTACATCAGTACCTGATTAGAGAATGAGCGTCCTCCAGCAGGGTATTATTGTATAAGTAATGGGCTTACTGTACATCAGTACCTGATTAGAGAATGAGCGTCCTCCAGCAGGGTATTATTGTATAAGTAATGGGCTTACTGTATATCAGTACCTGATTGGAGAATGAGCGTCCTCCAGCAGGGTATTATTGTATAAGTAATGGGCTTACTGTACATCAGTACCTGATTAGAGAATGAGCGTCCTCCAGCAGGGTATTATTGTATAAGTAATGGGCTTACTGTACATCAGTACCTGATTGGAGAATGAGCATCCTCCAGCAGGGTATTATTGTATAAGTAATGGGCTTACTGTACATCAGTACCTGATTGGAGAATGAGCGTCCTCCAGCAGGGTATTATTGTATAAGTAATGGGCTTACTGTACATCAGTACCTGATTGGAGAATGAGCGTCCTCCAGCAGGGTATTATTGTATAAGTAATGGGCTTACTGTACATCAGTACCCTGATTAGAGAACGAGCGTCCTCCAGCAGGGTATTATTGTATAAGTAAT
Source organism: Protopterus annectens (assembly GCF_019279795.1). Classification (NCBI taxonomy): domain Eukaryota; kingdom Metazoa; phylum Chordata; order Ceratodontiformes; family Protopteridae; genus Protopterus; species Protopterus annectens. The sequence goes on along the minus strand of NC_056726.1, from coordinate 1,065,890,343 downwards.
GGGCTTACTGTACATCAGTACCTGATTAGAGAATGAGCGTCCTCCAGCAGGGTATTATTGTATAAGTAATGGGCTTACTGTACATCAGTACCTGATTGGAGAATGAGCGTCCTCCAGCAGGGTATTATTGTATAAGTAATGGGCTTACTGTACATCAGTACCTGATTGGAGAATGAGCGTCCTCCAGCAGGGTATTATTGTATAAGTAATGGGCTTACTGTACATCAGTACCTGATTGGAGAATGAGCGTCCTCCAGCAGGGTATTATTGTATAAGTAATGGGCTTACTGTACATCAGTACCCTGATTGGAGAATGAGCGTCCTCCAGCAGGGTATTATTGTATAAGTAATGGGCTTACTGTACATCAGTACCTGATTGGAGAATGAGCATCCTCCAGCAGGGTATTATTGTATAAGTAATGGGCTTACTGTACATCAGTACCCTGATTAGAGAACGAGCGTCCTCCAGCAGGGTATTATTGTATAAGTAATGGGCTTACTGTACATCAGTACCTGATTGGAGAACGAGCGTCCTCCAGCAGGGTATTATTGTATAAGTAATGGGCTTACTGTACATCAGTACCTGATTAGAGAACGAGCGTCCTCCAGCAGGGTATTATTGTATAAGTAATGGGCTTACTGTACATCAGTACCTGATTAGAGAATGAGCGTCCTCCAGCAGGGTATTATTGTATAAGTAATGGGCTTACTGTACATCAGTACCTGATTGGAGAATGAGCGTCCTCCAGCAGGGTATTATTGTATAAGTAATGGGCTTACTGTACATCAGTACCTGATTAGAGAATGAGCGTCCTCCAGCAGGGTATTATTGTATAAGTAATGGGCTTACTGTACATCAGTACCTGATTGGAGAACGAGCGTCCTCCAGCAGGGTATTATTGTATAAGTAAGGGCGTACCGTACATCAGTACCTGATTAGACAACGAGCATCCTCCATCAGGGTATTATTGTATAAGTAATGGGCTTACTGTACATCAGTACCTGATTAGAGAACGAGCGTCCTCCAGCAGGGTATTATTGTATAAGTAATGGGCTTACTGTATATCAGTACCTGATTGGAGAATGAGCATCCTCCAGCAGGGTATTATTGTATAAGTAATGGGCTTACTGTATATCAGTACCCTGATTGGAGAATGAGCGTCCTCCAGCAGGGTATTATTGTATAAGTAATGGGCTTACTGTACATCAGTACCTGATTAGAGAACGAGCGTCCTCCAGCAGGGTATTATTGTATAAGTAATGGGCTTACTGTACATCAGTACCTGATTAGACAATGAGCGTCCCCCATCAGGCTATTATTGTATAAGTAATGGGCTTACTGTATATCAGTACCTGATTAGAGAATGAGCGTCCTCCAGCAGGGTATTATTGTATAAGTAATGGGCTTACTGTACATCAGTACCTGATTGGAGAATGAGCGTCCTCCAGCAGGGTATTATTGTATAAGTAATGGGCTTACTGTACATCAGTACCTGATTGGAGAATGAGCGTCCTCCAGCAGGGTATTATTGTATAAGTAATGGGCTTACTGCACATCAGTACCTGATTAGAGAACAAGCATCCTCCAGCAGGGTATTATTGTATAAGTAATGGGCTTACTGTACATCTGCACCCTGACTAGAGAATGAGCGTCCTCCAGCAGGGTATTATTGTATAAGTAATGGGCTTACTGTATATCAGTACCTGATTAGAGAACGAGCGTCCTCCAGCAGGGTATTATTGTATAAGTAAGGGCGTACCGTACATCAGTACCTGATTAGACAACGAGCATCCTCCATCAGGGTATTATTGTATAAGTAATGGGCTTACTGTACATCAGTACCCTGATTAGAGAACAAGCGTCCCCCAGCAGGGTATTATTGTATAAGTAATGGGCTTACTGTATATCAGTACCTGATTGGAGAATGAGCATCCTCCAGCAGGGTATTAATGTATAAGTAATGGGCTTACTGTATATCAGTACCCTGATTAGAGAACAAGCGTCCTCCAGCAGGGTATTATTGTATAAGTAATGGGCTTACTGTATATCAGTACCTGATTGGAGAACGAGCGTCCTCCAGCAGGGTATTATTGTATAAGTAATGGGCTTACTGTACATCAGTACCTGATTGGAGAATGAGCGTCCTCCAGCAGGGTATTATTGTATAAGTAATGGGCTTACTGTACATCAGTACCTGATTAGAGAATGAGCGTCCTCCAGCAGGGTATTATTGTATAAGTAATGGGCTTACCGTACATTAGTACCTGATTGGAGAATTTGCGTCCTCCAGCAGGGTATTATTGTATAAGTAATGGGCTTACTGTACATCAGTACCTGATTGGAGAATGAGCGTCCTCCAGCAGGGTATTATTGTATAAGTAATGGGCTTACTGTACATCAGTACCCTGATTGGAGAATGAGCGTCCTCCAGCAGGGTATTATTGTATAAGTAATGGGCTTACTGTACATCAGTACCTGATTGGAGAGTGAGCGTCCTCCAGCAGGGTATTATTGTATAAGTAATGGGCTTACTGCACATCAGTACCTGATTAGAGAATGAGCGTCCTCCAGCAGGGTATTATTGTATAAGTAATGGGCTTACTGTACATCCGTACCTGATTGAAGAACGAGTGCCCTCCAGCAGGGTATTATTGTATAAGTAATGGGCTTACTGTACATCAGTACCTGATTAGAGAATGAGCGTCCTCCAGCACGGTATTATTGTATAAGTAATGAGCTTACCGTACATCAGTACCTGATTGGAGAACGAGCGTCCTCCAGCAGGGTATTATTGTATAAGTAATGGGCTTACTGTACATCAGTACCTGATTGGAGAATGAGCGTCCTCCAGCAGGGTATTATTGTATAAGTAATGGGCTTACTGTACATCAGTACCTGATTGGAGAATGAGCGTCCTCCAGCAGGGTATTATTGTATAAGTAATGGGCTTACTGTACATCAGTACCTGATTAGAGAATGAGCGTCCTCCAGCAGGGTATTATTGTATAAGTAATGGGCTTACTGTACATCAGTACCTGATTGGAGAACGAGCGTCCTCCAGCAGGGTATTATTGTATAAGTAATGGGCTTACTGTACATCAGTACCTGATTAGAGAATGAGCGTCCTCCAGCAGGGTATTATTGTATAAGTAATGGGCTTACTGTACATCAGTACCCTGATTAGAGAATGAGCGTCCTCCAGCAGGGTATTATTGTATAAGTAATGGGCTTACTGTATATCAGTACCTGATTAGAGAATGAGCGTCCTCCAGCAGGGTATTATTGTATAAGTAATGGGCTTACTGTACATCAGTACCTGATTGGAGAATGAGCGTCCTCCAGCAGGGTATTATTGTATAAGTAATGGGCTTACTGTACATCAGTACCCTGATTAGAGAATGAGCGTCCTCCAGCAGGGTATTATTGTATAAGTAATGGGCTTACTGTACATCAGTACCTGATTGGAGAATGAGCGTCCTCCAGCAGGGTATTATTGTATAAGTAATGGGCTTACTGTACATCAGTACCTGATTGGAGAATGAGCGTCCTCCAGCAGGGTATTATTGTATAAGTAATGGGCTTACTGTACATCAGTACCTGATTGGAGAATGAGCGTCCTCCAGCAGGGTATTATTGTATAAGTAATGGGCTTACTGTACATCAGTACCTGATTGGAGAATGAGCGTCCTCCAGCAGGGTATTATTGTATAAGTAATGGGCTTACTGTACATCAGTACCCTGATTAGAGAATGAGCGTCCTCCAGCAGGGTATTATTGTATAAGTAATGGGCTTACTGTACATCAGTACCTGATTAGAGAACGAGCGTCCTCCAGCAGGGTATTATTGTATAAGTAATGGGCTTACCGTACATCAGTACCTGATTAGACAATGAGCATCCTCCAGCAGGGTATTATTGTATAAGTAATGGGCTTACTGTACATCAGTACCCTGATTAGAGAACGAGCGTCCTCCAGCAGGGTATTATTGTATAAGTAATGGGCTTACTGTATATCAGTACCTGATTGGAGAATGAGCGTCCTCCAGCAGGGTATTATTGTATAAGTAATGGGCTTACTGTACATCAGTACCTGATTGGAGAATGAGCGTCCTCCAGCAGGGTATTATTGTATAAGTAATGGGCTTACTGTACATCAGTACCTGATTAGAGAATGAGCGTCCTCCAGCAGGGTATTATTGTATAAGTAATGGGCTTACTGTACATCAGTACCTGATTGGAGAATGAGCGTCCTCCAGCAGGGTATTATTGTATAAGTAATGGGCTTACTGTACATCAGTACCCTGATTAGAGAATGAGCGTCCTCCAGCAGGGTATTATTGTATAAGTAATGGGCTTACTGTATATCAGTACCTGATTGGAGAATGAGCGTCCTCCAGCAGGGTATTATTGTATAAGTAATGGGCTTACTGTACATCAGTACCTGATTAGAGAACGAGCGTCCTCCAGCAGGGTATTATTGTATAAGTAATGGGCTTACTGTACATCAGTACCTGATTGGAGAATGAGCGTCCTCCAGCAGGGTATTATTGTATAAGTAATGGGCTTACTGTACATCAGTACCTGATTAGAGAAGGAGCGTCTTCTAGCAGGGTATTATTGTATAAGTAATGGGCTTACTGTATATCAGTACCTGATTAGAGAATGAGCGTCCTCCAGCAGGGTATTATTGTATAAGTAATGGGCTTACTGTACATCAGTACCTGATTAGAGAATGAGCGTCCTCCAGCAGGGTATTATTGTATAAGTAATGGGCTTACTGTACATCAGTACCTGATTGGAGAATGAGCGTCCTCCAGCAGGGTATTATTGTATAAGTAATGGGCTTACTGTACATCAGTACCTGATTAGAGAATGAGCGTCCTCCAGCAGGGTATTATTGTATAAGTAATGGGCTTACTGTACATCAGTACCTGATTAGAGAACGAGCGTCCTCCAGCAGGGTATTATTGTATAAGTAATGGGCTTACTGTACATCAGTACCTGATTGGAGAATGAGCGTCCTCCAGCAGGGTATTATTGTATAAGTAATGGGCTTACTGTACATCAGTACCTGATTGGAGAATGAGCGTCCTCCAGCAGGGTATTATTGTATAAGTAATGGGCTTACTGTACATCAGTACCTGATTAGAGAAGGAGCGTCTTCTAGCAGGGTATTATTGTATAAGTAATGGGCTTACTGTACATCAGTACCTGATTGGAGAATGAGCGTCCTCCAGCAGGGTATTATTGTATAAGTAATGGGCTTACTGTACATCAGTACCTGATTGGAGAATGAGCGTCCTCCAGCAGGGTATTATTGTATAAGTAATGGGCTTACTGTACATCAGTACCTGATTGGAGAATGAGCGTCCTCCAGCAGGGTATTATTGTATAAGTAATGGGCTTACTGTACATCAGTACCCTGATTAGAGAACGAGCGTCCTCCAGCAGGGTATTATTGTATAAGTAATGGGCTTACTGTACATCAGTACCTGATTGGAGAATGAGCGTCCTCCAGCAGGGTATTATTGTATAAGTAATGGGCTTACTGTATATCAGTACCCTGATTAGAGAATGAGCGTCCTCCAGCAGGGTATTATTGTATAAGTAATGGGCTTACTGTACATCAGTACCTGATTGGAGAATGAGCGTCCTCCAGCAGGGTATTATTGTATAAGTAATGGGCTTACTGTACATCAGTACCTGATTAGAGAATGAGCGTCCTCCAGCAGGGTATTATTGTATAAGTAATGGGCTTACTGTACATCAGTACCTGATTGGAGAATGAGCGTCCTCCAGCAGGGTATTATTGTATAAGTAATGGGCTTACTGTACATCAGTACCTGATTGGAGAATGAGCATCCTCCAGCAGGGTATTATTGTATAAGTAATGGGCTTACTGTACATCAGTACCTGATTGGAGAATGAGCGTCCTCCAGCAGGGTATTATTGTATAAGTAATGGGCTTACTGTACATCAGTACCTGATTAGAGAATGAGCGTCCTCCAGCAGGGTATTATTGTATAAGTAATGGGCTTACTGTACATCAGTACCCTGATTAGAGAATGAGCGTCCTCCAGCAGGGTATTATTGTATAAGTAATGGGCTTACTGTACATCAGTACCTGATTAGAGAATGAGCATCCTCCAGCAGGGTATTATTGTATAAGTAATGGGCTTACTGTACATCAGTACCTGATTGGAGAATGAGCGTCCTCCAGCAGGGTATTATTGTATAAGTAATGGGCTTACTGTACATCAGTACCTGATTAGAGAATGAGCGTCCTCCAGCAGGGTATTATTGTATAAGTAATGGGCTTACTGTACATCAGTACCTGATTGGAGAATGAGCGTCCTCCAGCAGGGTATTATTGTATAAGTAATGGGCTTACTGTACATCAGTACCTGATTAGAGAATGAGCGTCCTCCAGCAGGGTATTATTGTATAAGTAATGGGCTTACTGTATATCAGTACCTGATTAGAGAATGAGCATCCTCCAGCAGGGTATTATTGTATAAGTAATGGGCTTACTGTACATCAGTACCTGATTAGAGAATGAGCGTCCTCCAGCAGGGTATTATTGTATAAGTAATGGGCTTACTGTACATCAGTACCTGATTGGAGAATGAGCATCCTCCAGCAGGGTATTATTGTATAAGTAATGGGCTTACTGTACATCAGTACCTGATTGGAGAATGAGCGTCCTCCAGCAGGGTATTATTGTATAAGTAATGGGCTTACTGTACATCAGTACCTGATTGGAGAATGAGCGTCCTCCAGCAGGGTATTATTGTATAAGTAATGGGCTTACTGTACATCAGTACCCTGATTAGAGAACGAGCGTCCTCCAGCAGGGTATTATTGTATAAGTAATGGGCTTACTGTACATCAGTACCTGATTGGAGAATGAGCGTCCTCCAGCAGGGTATTATTGTATAAGTAATGGGCTTACTGTACATCAGTACCTGATTAGAGAATGAGCGTCCTCCAGCAGGGTATTATTGTATAAGTAATGGGCTTACTGTACATCAGTACCTGATTGGAGAATGAGCGTCCTCCAGCAGGGTATTATTGTATAAGTAATGGGCTTACTGTACATCAGTACCTGATTAGAGAATGAGCGTCCTCCAGCAGGGTATTATTGTATAAGTAATGGGCTTACTGTACATCAGTACCTGATTGGAGAATGAGCGTCCTCCAGCAGGGTATTATTGTATAAGTAATGGGCTTACTGTACATCAGTACCCTGATTAGAGAACGAGCGTCCTCCAGCAGGGTATTATTGTATAAGTAATGGGCTTACTGTACATCAGTACCTGATTGGAGAATGAGCGTCCTCCAGCAGGGTATTATTGTATAAGTAATGGGCTTACTGTACATCAGTACCCTGATTAGAGAATGAGCGTCCTCCAGCAGGGTATTATTGTATAAGTAATGGGCTTACTGTACATCAGTACCTGATTGGAGAATGAGCGTCCTCCAGCAGGGTATTATTGTATAAGTAATGGGCTTACTGTACATCAGTACCTGATTGGAGAATGAGCGTCCTCCAGCAGGGTATTATTGTATAAGTAATGGGCTTACTGTACATCAGTACCTGATTGGAGAATGAGCGTCCTCCAGCAGGGTATTATTGTATAAGTAATGGGCTTACTGTACATCAGTACATGATTAGAGAATCAGCGTCCTCCAGCAGGGTATTATTGTATAAGTAATGGGCTTACTGTATATCAGTACCTGATTAGAGAATTTGCGTCCTCCAGCAGGGTATTATTGTATAAGTAATGGGCTTACTGTACATCAGTACCTGATTAGAGAATGAGCGTCCTCCAGCAGGGTATTATTGTATAAGTAATGGGCTTACTGTACATCAGTACCTGATTAGAGAATGAGCGTCCTCCAGCAGGGTATTATTGTATAAGTAATGGGCTTACTGTACATCAGTACCTGATTAGAGAACGAGCGTCCTCCAGCAGGGTATTATTGTATAAGTAATGGGCTTACTGTACATCAGTAACTGATTAGACAACGAGCATCCTCCAGCAGGGTATTATTGTATAAGTAATGGGCTTACTGTACATCAGTACCTGATTGGAGAATGAGCGTCCTCCAGCAGGGTATTATTGTATAAGTAATGGGCTTACTGTACATCAGTACCTGATTGGAGAATGAGCGTCCTCCAGCAGGGTATTATTGTATAAGTAATGGGCTTACTGTACATCAGTACCCTGATTAGAGAATGAGCGTCCTCCAGCAGGGTATTATTGTATAAGTAATGGGCTTACTGTACATCAGTACCTGATTGGAGAATGAGCGTCCTCCAGCAGGGTATTATTGTATAAGTAATGGGCTTACTGTACATCAGTACCTGATTGGAGAATGAGCGTCCTCCAGCAGGGTATTATTGTATAAGTAATGGGCTTACTGTACATCAGTACCTGATTGGAGAATGAGCGTCCTCCATCAGGGTATTATTGTATAAGTAATGGGCTTACTGTACATCAGTACCTGATTAGAGAATGAGCATCCTCCAGCAGGGTATTATTGTATAAGTAATGGGCTTACTGTACATCAGTACCTGATTAGAGAATGAGCGTCCTCCAGCAGGGTATTCGTGTATAAGTAATGGGCTTACTGTACATCAGTACCTGATTGGAGAATGAGCGTCCTCCAGCAGGGTATTATTGTATAAGTAATGGGCTTACTGTACATCAGTACCCTGATTAGAGAACAAGGGTGCTCCAGCAGGGTATTATTGTATAAGTAATGGGCTTACTGTACATCAGTACCTGATTGGAGAATGAGCGTCCTCCAGCAGGGTATTATTGTATAAGTAATGGGCTTACTGTACATCAGTACCTGATTGGAGAATGAGCGTCCTCCAGCAGGGTATTATTGTATAAGTAATGGGCTTACTGTACATCAGTACCCTGATTAGAGAATGAGCGTCCTCCAGCAGGGTATTATTGTATAAGTAATGGGCTTACTGTATATCAGTACCTGATTAGAGAACGAGCATCCTCCAGCAGGGTATTATTGTATAAGTAATGGGCTTACTGTACATCAGTACCTGATTGGAGAATGAGCGTCCTCCAGCAGGGTATTATTGTATAAGTAATGGGCTTACTGTACATCAGTACCTGATTAGAGAATGAGCGTCCTCCAGCAGGGTATTATTGTATAAGTAATGGGCTTACTGTACATCAGTACCTGATTGGAGAACGAGCATCCTCCAGCAGGGTATTATTGTATAAGTAATGGGCTTACTGTACATCAGTACCCTGACTAGAGAATGAGCGTCCTCCAGCAGGGTATTATTGTATAAGTAATGGGCTTACTGTATATCAGTACCTGATTAGAGAACGAGCGTCCTCCAGCAGGGTATTATTGTATAAGTAATGGGCTTACTGTACATCAGTACCTGATTGGAGAATGAGCGTCCTCCAGCAGGGTATTATTGTATAAGTAATGGGCTTACTGTACATCAGTACCTGATTAGAGAACGAGCGTCCTCCAGCAGGGTATTATTGTATAAGTAATGGGCTTACTGTACATCAGTACCTGATTGGAGAACGAGCGTCCTCCAGCAGGGTATTATTGTATAAGTAATGGGCTTACTGTACATCAGTACCCTGATTAGAGAACAAGCGTCCTCCAGCAGGGTATTATTGTATAAGTAATGGGCTTACTGTATATCAGTACCTGATTGGAGAATGAGCGTCCTCCAGCAGGGTATTATTGTATAAGTAATGGGCTTACTGTACATCAGTACCTGATTAGAGAACGAGCGTCCTCCAGCAGGGTATTATTGTATAAGTAATGGGCTTACTGTACATCAGTACCTGATTGGAGAACGAGCGTCCTCCAGCAGGGTATTATTGTATAAGTAATGGGCTTACTGTACATCAGTACCTGATTAGAGAATGAGCGTCCTCCAGCAGGGTATTATTGTATAAGTAATGGGCTTACTGTACATCAGTACCTGATTGGAGAATGAGCGTCCTCCAGCAGGGTATTATTGTATAAGTAATGGGCTTACTGTACATCAGTACCTGATTGGAGAATGAGCGTCCTCCAGCAGGGTATTATTGTATAAGTAATGGGCTTACTGTATATCAGTACCTGATTGGAGAATGACCATCCTCCAGCAGGGTATTATTGTATAAGTAATGGGCTTACTGTACATCAGTACCTGATTGGAGAACGAGCGTCCTCCAGCAGGGTATTATTGTATAAGTAATGGGCTTACTGTACATCAGTACCCTGATTAGAGAATGAGCGTCCTCCAGCAGGGTATTATTGTATAAGTAATGGGCTTACTGTACATCAGTACCTGATTGGAGAATGAGTGTCCTCCAGCAGGGTATTATTGTATAAGTAATGGGCTTACTGTACATCAGTACCTGATTGGAGAATGAGTGTCCTCCAGCAGGGTATTATTGTATAAGTAATGGGCTTACTGTACATCAGTACCTGATTAGAGAATGAGCATCCTCCAGCAGGGTATTATTGTATAAGTAATGGGCTTACTGTACATCAGTACCTGATTGGAGAACGAGCGTCCTCCAGCAGGGTATTATTGTATAAGTAATGGGCGTACTGTACATCAGTACCTGATTAGAACGAGCGTCCTCCAGCAGGGTATTATTGTATAAGTAATGGGCTTACTGTACATCAGTACCTGATTAGAGAATGAGCGTCCTCCAGCAGGGTATTATTGTATAAGTAATGGGCTTACTGTACATCAGTACCTGATTAGAGAATGAGCGTCCTCCAGCAGGGTATTATTGTATAAGTAATGGGCTTACTGTACATCAGTACCTGATTAGAGAATGAGCGTCCTCCAGCAGGGTATTATTGTATAAGTAATGGGCTTACTGTACATCAGTACCCTGATTGGAGAATGAGCGTCCTCCAGCAGGGTATTATTGTATAAGTAATGGGCTTACTGTACATCAGTACCCTGATTAGAGAATGAGCGTCCTCCAGCAGGGTATTATTGTATAAGTAATGGGCTTACTGTACATCAGTACCTGATTAGAGAAGGAGCGTCTTCCAGCAGGGTATTATTGTATAAGTAATGGGCTTACTGTATATCAGTACCTGATTAGAAAATGAGCGTCCTCCAGCAGGGTATTATGAAAGGGAATTTCCCATTAGAAAAAACATTTTTG
>NC_056726.1:1065853389-1065868389 GCF_019279795.1 Protopterus annectens | reverse complement strand
TATGATTTCTAACATCCCCACCTCTTACATTGGGCATAATCAACTCTAGAACTCTGAATTTAAAAGTATGTTCATCTCCTAACTCGGCTACATGTTTGGCTAGAGTGGTGTGTGATGATTTCTTCCTTATATCATATAGGATCTTTAGGATAACACAGCTTCCTTCTTAGGTTATATTTGTTCTTAAACAGGAACCTAGGTTCCTCACCTACAATCTCTCTAATTTCTTCGTCCACACATAAGATAGGCCAGTACTTCTGTATAACAACTATAACCTAAGAAGGATGCTGTGTTATCCTAAAGATAGGGAACAGGTAGGTAATGGTGGACACACAGAACCATGTGGAAACTGTAACTATAGTGTTTATACAGATATCAATGAAGAATTTAGGCATCCGGACTTGCACATTACTTTTGATACACGAGTAAATGCACATTGCAAGACGAGGAACATAGTATACCTGGCAGTCTGCCAGGACTGTGGCTCCTTCTATGTTGGAAAAACTAATAGACAGTTTAGAGAGAGGATCAGAGAGCACCTATATGATATAAGGAAGAAATCATCACACAACGCTCTAGCCAAACATGTAGCCGAGTTAGGAGATGAACATACTTTTAAATTCAGAGTTCTAGAGTTGATTATGCCCAATGTAAGAGGTGGGGATGTTAGAAATCATACAGAGAGCAAAGAAAGCCATTGGATTATCAAGCTAAGGGCAGATAGGGGTCATGGGCTGAATGAAAGAGCATCCATTAAACCGATGCTCAAGAAACGCAGAAATATTAAGTTCTAATGGCCTCTAAAAGTCTTTTGTTTAATAACCCTTTCTCAATTTTAAAACTCCACCATTCTCATATACACATATATATATATATATATATATTCATAGTTTTATGTGTTTTTGTATTTACACACACATACTACATATACACTATTGGTATGTTTTATATAGAATATTTGAAGATCTATCTAGGATATCATATATAACACACTGTTTTTACTGGTATTTCTATTTTTATATTAATGTGTATTTAGTAGTTTGTGATACATACCACCAGTTTTTAAATAGAACATATCTTTATTTTTATTTTTATTAGTATGAACATATATGCATTTATATATATTTATTACAAATACATCTCTTATTTTAGCTTATTCAGTAAGGTATTTTTATTAATTGTATTAATTTAAAGTGTTTTTTGTGTGTGTATTAACTTTAATTATTTAATTAGTTTATGTCTGTGATAGGTTAATATAGATTTTGAAAATGTATTTAAAGTGGTTAGCTACCTGGTCTTAGTATTATTGATCTGAAGAAGCTCTGTTGAGTGAAAGCGCTAATCTATTTGACCGGTGTACTGTTTGTAATAAAGTTTGTTTAAGGAGATTTGCTTCGCTCTTGCTCTTATTTGTTTTATGAAATAATTATATATCATTTGTGAATATCAACATGATTTATTTAAGATGATGCTTGTGTTACAACTGTATTAGAATTGTGTGTTATGTGTATATTAAACTGGTATGTGTGCTAAAAAGTATTTTATAAAGTGCTTGTACTTAATATGTAACCACAGTGTGCCCTGCTGGAAGAGAACAGAAATGTGCATGCACTATTGTAGTTGTTTAAATGTATATATTTTAACAGGGGAAACTGGAATACAGGATGTTAACTTCAGAAAAATAGCTGAAATTGAACTATTTTATGGCTACACAATAAAAGATGGAATATTTCAGTTTTCAATGCAGCTAGACGTAACCCAGAATTTAATAAACTCTGTGTAGGCACCATGTAGAGCTTACACAGAATGTATCCATGTACATGGCCATGGTCCCCCTTGGCAGTGCACCATGCATAGTAATGATTCTGCACTACCAAGGGAGAGCATAGGAACAGAGATGTTGAATCAGTGTAGGGAGATGTGTAGAGGCTACTTGTAATTGTTGATGCCTGATTAGATGTTATATACAGGGTGAGGCTCCCTATAATGCACACAGACACTGTTGAGATGCTGTGAATTGTGTTAAATGTGTAATATGTAAATTATATGTTTTTTATTTTATTTTTTGTCTGCATTTTTGCATGGTGCAGAGCTCAGCAATGCAAGTCACGCTTACATAAAGACAGCTGACACCTGCTACACATCTAAAACTAGAAACTAGATGTAATCAATTATGTTAATTAATTATTTATTTTTTTTTTTTTGTAATTTTTTTTTTTTTTTGTAATTGCCATTTGTGGGTTGTGGTCACAGAACCGAACACATCTTATACATACGTAGTTGATACCTGCCAGACATCTAAAAATAGATATTGGATGTAATTAATTATTTATTTATAGGTTTGTGCTGTGTGGAGCTCAGCAATGCTTACATGTAGTTTGGTAGTATATGTGAAGGTATACTAGTTTTCATAATGTCCAAGTAGCTAAATGGGTAGAATTACAGCCATATGTGTAGTAGGTCATGTGTTCAAGTCCATAGCAGGCAAAACATGTCTGTAATTTAATGTGCAATTTTTGTTTCATTTAATACAAAAATTGTGAAATATGGTACTGCTGCACTCTGCTAAGCTTTGCTCAACCATGCTATGCACTGCATAAACATGTTAATGGCTGCCAATGTTTGTGCAGTGCTAAGCTTCATTAAAACCATGGTTGTGCGCGGTTTCACACTGCTTATCTCTGCTTAGTTGGTGTGTGTGCCGCTAAGCAACACAGCAATTTTGTGAATGTTGCTCAATGATGTGTAAGGGTGGGAAAACAGCCTATATTAAGTGCAATAGGCAGGGATTCTTCACCATTCATTGGAATTCATTTGACTGTTGATATGCCAGATGTTACTGGTGAAGGTGCATGCTTTTGGGCACAGAAGTGGGGTATTCAAGAGTCGAGAGTCATTGTTGGGCTCCTGGTAAAGAACCATGAACCTAGGACAATTCAGGGTGGTTTCCAGGGCTCAGAGTGTAAGGTGGAAGCCTGGGACTGGTCGGCCATGGAACTCACCAGTGCTACTGGTATCCCCCACACAGGAGAGTAGTGTCACCACCATTATGATGACCTGACAAGGAGAAATAGGGGAGCCATGGACATCTGGTTCCAAGAAGCAAGAGATGGGAATGCTCCACAAATATGTAATTATGTTTTCCACTGTCTTTCCAAAAATGAAAGCTGAATGTCTACACAACTATTATGCATAATGGTGTGCTTCTCCCCCAACAACTGCAGCTGAGAGACCTAGTAATGTCGGGTCCCATGCCAGGCACTTGGCCAGTTTGTGCTGTGAGTTTGGTAAGTATGGATTTATTATGCTAAATGTAGTACACTAAGCAAGAAAGAGTAAAACATTTACTGCAATAAAGTATGCACAAGAAAACCTGTAGTGCAATAAATGGGCACACACAACTGTAGTGCAATAAATGGGCAATTAGAGCTGTAGTGCAATAAATGAATACTAACAACTGTAGCTCAATAAACAGTAAACAATACCAATAACAGTAAGCAAAATGGTGTATGGTAGGATTGTGTCATCATAACCATTGCAGTAGAGCTGTATGCATTGATTGTCTATGGTAAGGTTGGTGCAGTCAAATGTAACACTGTAATAGCTGTAGAATGCAAAACTAATGGCCTGCAAACTGTATTGCTTAATTCATAGTATTGTCTAAGGCTGTCTCCAGGCCAATATTGGTCACATAATGCTCCCTGCTCCTCCTACTCCAGGTAATAAAGGTATACAGGTTAGGTAGCCCACTCCATCGGCAGATATTATTCGTGGACTTCACAGATACTTCAAAGCAATTCCAAAAAAGTGTTCATCAGCATTGTTGATTGTAAAATAAAGCTGTTTTAATATATGTATTATGGTTGTATTCCATGCATGTGTGTTCTACCGTCACTGCAGTCAATTATAATGCTATAATAGTTCTAGAATGCAAAGAAATGTCCTGTAACTTGTATTGCTCAACTCATAGTATGGTTCAAGGTTATCTCCAGCCCACTATCAATCATGTAATGCTCACATTTTCACTCTCCCAGGATCAAAAGGTATATGGGTAAGGTAGCCTATGTTATGAGCAAATATTGTATTTAGATTTTACAGAATTTCAAAATCAGTACCAATAAAGGGTACACCAGCATTGTTGATTCATAAATACATCTGTCTATTTCCAGTATGGCTATATTTCTTGCATGGCTGTACTAAGTTGCTGCAATCAATTATCACATTATTTGCAGATGTCCCCTGCAGTCACATCTACGTGGTTCTGTTCCCATGCCTGCCAACTAAGCCATGACAGCTATCTAGTTTAATTAATGTATGCAAACATGCCTCTCAAGTGTCACAATTTCTCGTACTGTAATAAAAACTTCATAATCCATCTGTCAAAGGATTACCAAAGAAAGACTAACTGGAATGCAATGTATTACCAAATCTGCTTACAGAACATCTTGAGATTTATATATGTCCACATATGTGAAACTGCTCTGTGTAGTTGTGTAGCTGTATTTGTCATTGCTTGGCCAATACTGACTCATGCTAACAGCTTGAGAGGTATGTATGTGCTACATCAACTATAGGTGAATTGTAGTTACTGTACCCTACACTACACACCTGTACAGTATATATTATCAGTGTTTTCAGGGTTTATAATCTACAGTGTCACTAATGGAATGTTTTTCTCTCTCTCCCCACCCCTTATCTTCATTTATTATTGTTATGTATTATTATAATTTAATATTAACATAATTTGTTAAACTAACCATATTTTGGAAAAATGTGATTGAGTATTGGTATGTGTTATTCTGATGCAATATTAACATATTTTGTAAAACTATTTTATTGGCTGCATGCTATAATTCTTACAGGCATGTTATTAGCATACTGTTATATTATTTCATGTTATGGTACACATAATATACATGAATATGCATTTAGATTAATTAACATGATGTTCCATTCTGTTAATACTAACAATGGTTTGGTTATTAATAACTGTAACTAATTGCTATACCTTATTTACGTCAAGGTAGGCTTGTTCCCGCTGATTCCCTTACCTTTCCTAAACTGGCTGTGGCAACGGTCCCAGCATTTCTGGGACCCAGACCATTGGTGCTTCCTCTGCTGCCCCTGTACTACCTGCGGCATCGGTAATACCACTCCTTGGGATGGGGATGGAACCCCCTCTGGGAGTGGTGGTTGTCACCCAGGCTGAGCTGCCAGTCTTGGTGCCCCAGATAGTTTACTGTGGGTTTTACTGCTGTCTGCACCAGATTGAGAGCATTCTAGCTGACCTGGTAGGGCAGCCTCACCCTGGTGCCCAGCCTCCACCACTGCACAATCAAACAGTGAAGGAGCAGTGCTGACAGTCACATGGGTGGGGATGTGAGTCATGCTGCTGCCTCGTGGAGGCACATGGGACTTAGATTCCACAACACCCTCCCTATACAAGGTGTTCACCTCCCTCATGTATCATACACCACCCCTGCCTGCTGTCTTGTCTGTCTTGCTGTCTCCTCAACTGCTCAACTTACCTTTCCCACATGTACCTATGTCCCTTCCCCAGCATTCCACTCTCACTTTAATTAAAAAAATAGGCACCTGTCTCCCCCAAAAAAAAAATAATTTGGTCCATTTGGCTTAACAATGCAGTGATGTTTTCCTCACCCCTCTATTTGGGAGTGAGAGTTCAAATCCATGCACGAATTCTGTCAAAGTGCACAGTTGTTGCTGTACAAAAAATGGATCGCTATGGTTCTTCCCTACACCATTCTTGCACATCCCTACCTGCCTTTCACTGTGTTTACCCCTGCTTCCACCCCATTTCACCACATTCCTAACTCCCTACTTTTCTTTTCTTTATATATTTTTTGTGCGATGCTGCATGACACACCATGTTAGGCAGCTTTGCTAAGCTCAGCTAAATAGAGCTATATTGATTATATGTGTCCTTAAAATTCTATCACACATTTACAAAATAAACACGTCTCGTGTTCCAAACCCCAAACTATCACACCTGCAGAGCACTGCATTAACCTTCCATGCCCACAACTCTTACTTAAAACAGGTGCTTTAAAAAAACATAGTAATTGCTAGTTACAGTCATTAAGCACATTTCAGTGCAGCTGCATGCCTCACTGTGCAAACTTTAATAAAAATTAATGGAAAAATGTGAATGTACCTGGGACTCTGGTGCAATAGCACACCACTACAAAGCCAGAGACATAATAATGGATGTAAGTGAGGCCTCTGATAGCAGGTAAATGTGCCCTTTTCTCAACAATATGTGGAAAGACACCTGCTAAGGCATTAATGGGAAAATACATGTGCAACTGAGACCCTGGTGCAGAAACACATCCATATAAAGCCTTGCACATACTGATGGATGTAGAACATGATTATCACAGCCTGTAATTTCCCACATATGTCTTGCAAAACACCTGCTGCAAGCATGACTTAGTACCTCAGTCTGGTAAATGCCTTGTAAACAGTACATTTTTGCTAAACACTGTCCTGGGTTCAAATCCAGTGGTGTGTTGTACTGACTTTTCAGTATTGTGAAGCCAGCAATTAATGACTGAGTCATGCACTCTTTATCCACACAACAAATGTCAAGTGAACTGACTTCTTTTAACTGATGGAAGTCACAGAATAGCAGGTAGGAACACACTTCATGTATCTCTATAACAAATGTATATGTGCATAAATTGTCATGTCATGTAGTAATATACATCACAGAAAATGTCAACTCAGGTACTGTGAATGAGGGCCACTAATATCAAAGTGCACAACACAGTCCTTTCAGAGTCACAGTGCAGATTTCTGCAGCTGGACAATGGATTTACAGATTTGAAGTAACTGCCCTCATACACGCTGCTAATTACTACCAGACTGTAATACATGGCCTGGAAGTTGAATAAATGGTGGACATATTCATATATATATATATATATATATATATATATATATATATATATATATGGTTCTACCTGACTTCGTCGACAGCGCAGAAGACCGACAGCGAATTGAGCTCCAGAAGATCGAAAACGAAGAAGACCGACGCGAATCGCGAGTGGCAGAACATCGACAATGCAGAAGACCGACACGACGGATGACAACACCAACGCCGAGGATGCCGACATGGGGAAAGGCTGTGTGAGTATGCGGTAGTGACGGACGTTAGGGTGCGAGGCAGGTAAGTGTGGAGATTGACGGTCTGTGGGGATAGGGGTGGGTTAAGTGAGTTAGGGTTGGGGAGCGGTAGGGGTGGGTTAAGTGAGTTAGGGTTAGGGAGCGAGAGGGGCGGGGTAAGTGAGGTAGGGTTAGGGAGGCGATAGGGGTGGGTTAAGTGAGTTAGGGTTAGGGAGGCGATAGGGCGGGTTAAGTGAGTTAGGGTTAGGAGCGGGTAGGTAAGTGTGCGATAGTAGCGGACCTTAGGGTTAGGTAAGGTTTAGTGTGGGCTTGTAAGGATTTTGGTGTGCTTGTGTTGTGTGTGTGGTTTGTGGAATGGGGATGTGTTTTGTTTTTAATAATTGTTATTGTGGTGTGTGCAGTGTATGGGGTTTCGTGTTTGTGTACCGTCGGTTATTTCGTTGTCGGTTATGTGTGGTTTCGTGTTTATGGACTGTCGAATATGTGGTGTCGGTGATGTGGTTGTCGGTGTTGTGTGGTTTCGGCTATGTCAGGTAGAACCATATATATATATATGTTATTCATAGCGCTGCCCAACATACTTACCTTAAACACATGCCTTCATTGGAGTATAGAGGGTATTCTCACTCAGGGCCTGGCTCTACAACAAGGGTGACACAGCTCACACAGTTACCCCCACAGCTTGTTGTCCTCCAAAGTGTTCACATTCTCTGCCTGCAGCCTGTAGCACACCCATCTGTATGTGAAGGTGTCTGCTTCATATCTACCCTCTGCGACGATGTAGTCTCCTCACCTCAGTAATGTCCAGCACAATATATCAGAAAGGGGGCCCTAATCTACATGAAGGCCTTATCTGTGGTTGCAAGTCAGTCACTGATGATAGTGCAAATCAACTGTGTTGGCTGAAATTAGCATGTTAGACCCACAGATTGATTTATCACCTGCTGATGGGAAAATGTTTAAAAGGCAAGCAGCTGGCTATGGGAAACCCATTCTGTATGAAACTTTCCTAATACAGAGCACACCATTGTGGCAACTGTAGTATCACCACATATCATTAGAGAAGTACTGCACTCCATGAGGTATAAAACTGTTTTTGTGTACAACAGGTTGCAGATGGGTGAATAGACTTATGGGGAATAGAGATTACAGCCTTAAGCCTGTCTTAGACCTGTGATAATAACATATCAGTGATGGACGTACAAATCTTCATGTGGCACACTGATCTCATTGGACTGCCCCTTTATTGTGGCTGTAATAGCATACTGCTATTCATGTGGCATTGTTCATATGACATATTATCAAGGGGTTGCCCATAGGGGACACACCACAGTAGACCTGAGTACTGGGTGTATGATAATATAGCAGTAGTTGTCATGGCACACACAGGAATACCTGACTAGTGCTACTATCTCAGTTGTAACCACACACTTTGTTTGCACACTGTTGAGTATGACATGTTTGAACAAGCTGTGCTTAGTGCCAGCCATTTTAGCCTTGCCATATATGAACATAGTATATGTCCACATATGTGATACTGTAATGTGTTCCCCTTCTTTTGTCTTTCAGGAATATGTACTGTAGATGCCATGCACCCTTCTTGGATGCGGAGAATGAAATTATACTGCAAGGACTAAGGCAAAATCATTACATCCTACTATTCAGGGGGAGACAAAGCAGGGAACAGTGAGCTGCATAATGGGCAGACCTTGTCCATGATGTGAATGGCATTAGCCAGCAGGACATATGATCAGGTTCGACAGTGGTCAACCAACATGATAAATGCTGCATGACGAAAGGTAACAGATGTAGCCAGGGATCGTGCTGTCACCTGTGTAGGGCCTGCAGTGGAACAACCACTCTTAGCCACTGAGGAATTCTTTTCGAACCTAGGCACACAAAACAGATCCCAGGCATCTGTCACACCATACATTATGGAGGTGGGTGCCATGGTTTTTCACAGCTGAGGAGCATGCAAGGTAAGCTTACTGTGATCAACATTGTAATACTGTAGCAGTCATCGTGTCAGGCTCTAGATGTTTTTATGTGGGTATCAGGTCTTTGTTCTTTGGGAGGGGTTTAACCTCAGTTATACACTAATACTCAGAATGTGACCAATACAAGTAACACAGTAGCTATTGTAAATGTGAGCTATATGGACATATTACCTTGTTTTGCTGCAACATGCAGTGGTACTAACATTACCCAACCCTCAACTTTTCACAGGTCCATCAGGTATTGCCTAGGGCTGTGGTCCTGCTCCTGGTAAAGATGGCACTTGTTTTGTTAAGGAACATTTATATTATAGTACAGTTAAGGGCCAGAATAATTCCCTATGTAAACATAATTTTGTGTTCTAGCAGCGTAGGGTGTTTTTAAATTTAATTCTGGAACAGGTACCTAAGGATTTTAGAGGGAATAGTCACAGGAGTGTAGTTCAACAAACAGATACACTTTGGCAGTTACAGTTAGGACAAGATAAGGCTCCTGGTTAAATGAAGCAAAGAATCTAAAATGCCTGTTAAAAAAAAAACAGGTTGAAGGTAAATACTTTCGGGAGTAAAATGTGCATTTTTGTTAAAATAGTTGTATTGGGTTTTTATGTGTTGTTTTTTCAAGTATAATGTCAAACTGATTAATTAAAAGGTAAATCTGACTGGTCATGTTTTACATGATTTACTTCAAGTGATTGTTGCAAAGGTCTTGAGTTGAGTTTGTATTTTGTTCTGAAGAAGTGCTTTGTGGATGAAACAGGAGAAGAAAGTTGTTTTACTGCTAATCCAGTTTTGGTTCTTCATTATTATGATTCTTGGAGGATTTTTCATGCAGAATAGTGAAGGTATTAATGTACTGCTTTTTTCTTATTGCAGGTGACCATGGGGGTTAGTGTCTGTCCCCTACACAATCTGATGTCAGTGTCTCTTCAGACTCTGTTTCCACTGATACCGCACACAGTCTGTATGCCCACACATACCTCATCACTGGTGGTCACAGATATTGGACAGACAGAGGGTGGGGACATTGAATAGGAATGTTTGGCAACTATGGCTTAACTGAGTGTAGACACCGGCCATAGCCAAAGACCTGGTGAGGTCTCACACAATCAGATTGACAGGGGTGCTTCTAAGAGATCTGTTGTCCATCCACCACCTGTTGCAGGTGTCACATCACAGTTCACTTGGTGCATGTTTCAGGCCATCATGGAGGTACAGGCAAATTCTGAATGGAACACCAGACATATGCTTAGGGTATGGATGCAGCACAGTCTGACATCCCTGACTATCTCCACCACATTGGGGATATCCTTGACTGGTTCACTGATGCAGTGGACAGATGGTGGGCTGAGACAGTCTCTGTCTTGGACTGCACATTCTCTGTGCTGGAAAGTATGGTTGGAGTTGAGCAACCCCATCTGCTGAGAACCTACATGGCCATGCACACCCATGCTCCTGTAGGGGCAGTACATACAGCACTACAGAGGGAAGTATGCTGTCCACACCAAGACATAGCAGGCCATGGGCTCATGGTCCTGCGCAGTCCCATGGGGGACTCAGTCCCAGCAGACAGCAGTCACCATCACTTACTAGCACTGCTTCTGACCTTGAGCATGGAAGTGCCAGTGCAACTCTTGGGCCAGAGATGGTGAACTGTCAGTTCAATCATGTATGGTCCAAAGATGTCCAACATACACATGTGTAGGGCTAGCACTGAGCTTGACTGTGTACACGCACACATTCACACATCGCTGTCAAATGCAGGTCACCTACAGACACATGCAACCCCTCTCCATGGTCCATCGTACATGCTCCTCTTCCTGACTCACACACATACTGTCAGCTGTTTGGACCAGCCTAGGCCTTCTGCACCCCCCACAATACCATGTGCAAGTGATGATACCTGTGCCACATTCCTGTCATCCTTGCCATTGATGCAGGGATATAAAACTATGTGTCTGATGCACAGGGTGACTATATTAGTTAACGTGTAAGTGTGTAACGCAGTGTTGGTTTACCATGCTACTTGTAGTGGCTATCGACAGATACTGTATATTAGTATTTGTCATGAGTACGCCACATACATTTGTGTACCTTATGTTGTATAATGTTGTATTGGTTGTATAGTTACACAATGACAGGTGTGTCATGGACCTGTTTATGTTTATGTTACAGGAGTCTGTTGAGATAACCTATGATCAAAGAGCAAATAAAGAAGCACAGGATGGCATGTCAGCACAGCAAAAAATGTCTTCAGTGAGGTACAACACTAAAAGTGCATGGCTCCCTAGGTTCATTTGTGTATAATACAATAACAGGGTACATCACTATAGGTGCATGGCTCCATAGGTTCATATGTGAATAACAGGCTAACAAGGTACAGCACTATAAGTGCATGGCTCCATAGGTTCATATGTGTATAACAGAATAACAAGGTACAGCACTATAGGTGCATTGCCCCATAGGTTCATATGTGTATAACAGGATAACAAGGTACAGCAGTATAAGTGCATGGATCCATAGGTTCATATGTATATAACAGGATAACAAGGTACAGCACTATAGGTGCATGGCTCCATAGGATCATATGTGTATCACAGCCTAACAAGGTACAGCACTATAAGTGCATGGCTCCATAGGTTCATATGTGTATTGCAGGATAACAAGGTACAGCACTATAGGTGCATGTCTCCATTGGTTCATATGTGTATCACAGGCTAACAAGGTACAGCACTAGAGG
Source organism: Protopterus annectens (assembly GCF_019279795.1). NCBI lineage: Eukaryota > Metazoa > Chordata > Ceratodontiformes > Protopteridae > Protopterus > Protopterus annectens. The sequence continues at coordinate 1,065,856,509 of NC_056726.1, read as the reverse complement.
TGTATGGCTCCATAGGTTCATATGAGCATAACAGGCTAACAAGAGACAGCACTACAGGTGCATGGCTCCATAGGTTCATATGTGTATAACAGGTGAACAGGATACAGCACTATAAGTGCATGGCGCCATAGGTTCATATGTGTATAACAGGATAACAAGGTAAACCACTATATTTGCAGGGCACCACAGGTTCATATGTGTATAACAGGCTAACAAGGTACAGCACTATAAGTGCATGGCTCCATAGGTTCATATGTGTATAACAGGATAACAAGGTACATCACTATAGGTGCATGGCTCCATAGGTTCATATGTGTATAACAGGATAACAAGGTACAGCACTATAAGTGCATGGCTCCATAGGTTCATATGTGTATAACAGGATAACAAGGTACAGCACTATAGGTGCATGGTTCCATAGGTTCATATGTGTATAACAGGATAACAAGGTACAGCACTATAGGTGCATGGCTCCATAGGTTCATATGTGTATAACAGGATAACAAGGTACAACACTATAGGTGCATGGCTCCATAGGTTCATATGTGTATAACAGGATAACAAGGTACAGCACTATAGGTGCATGGCTCCATAGGTTCATATGTGTATAACAGGATAACAAGGTACAACACTATAAGTGCATGGCTCCATAGGTTCATATGTGTATAACAGGATAACAAGGTACAGCACTATAGGTGCATGGCTCCATAGGTTCATATGTGTATAACAGGATAACAAGGTACAGCACTATAAGTGCATGGCTCCATAGGTTCATATGTGTATAACAGGATAACAAGGTACAGCACTATAGGTGCATGGCTCCATAGGTTCATATGTGTATAACAGGATAACAAGGTACAGCACTATAGGTGCATGGCTCCATAGGTTCATATGTGTATAACAGGCTAACAAGGTACAGCACTATAGGTGCATGGCTCCATAGGTTCATATGTGTATAACAGGATAACAAGGTACAGCACTATAAGTGCATGGCTCCATAGGTTCATATGTATATAACAGGATTACAAGGTACAGCACTATAGGTGCATGGCTCCCTAGGTTCATATGTGTATAACAGGCTAATAAGGTACAGCACTATAGGTGAATGGCTCCATAGGTTCATATGTGTATAACAGGCTAACAAGGTACAACACTATAGGTGCATGTCCCCATAGGTTCATATGTGTATAACAGGCTAACAAGGTACAATACTATAAGTGCATGGCTCCATAGGTTCATATGTGTATAACAGGATAACAAGGTACAGCACTATAGGTGCATGGCTCCATAGGTTCATATGTGTATAACAGGATAACAATGTGCAGCACTATAAGTGCATGACTCCCTAGGTTCATATGTGTATAACAGGATAACAAGGTACAGCACTATAAGTGCATGGCTCCCTAGGTTCATATGTGTATAACAGGATAACAACGTACAGCACTATAGGTGAATGGCTCCATAGGTTCATATGTGTATATCAGGCTAAGAAGGTACAGCACTAGAGGTGCATGGCTCCCTAGGTTCATATGTGTATAACAGGATAACAAGGTACAGCACTATAAGTGCATGGCTCCATAGGTTCATATGTGTATCACAGGATAACAAGGTACAGCACTATAGGAGCTTGGCCCCATAGGTTCACACATGTATAACAGGATAACAAGGTACAGCACTATAGGTGCATGGCCCCATAGGTTCTTATGTATATAACAGGCTAACAAGGTACAGCACTATAGGTGCATGTCTGCATAGGTTCATATGTGTATAACAGGATAACAAGTACAGCACTATAAGTGCATGGCTCCATAGGTTCATATGTGTATAACAGGATAACAAGGTACAGCACTATAAGTGCATGGCTCCATAGGTTCATATGTGTACAACAGGCTAACAAGGTACAGCACTATAGGTGCATGTCTCCATAGGTTCATATGTGTATAACAGGCTAACAAGGTAAAGCACTATAAGTGTATGGCTCCATAGGTTCATATGTGTATAACAGGCTAACAAGGTACAGCACTATAAGTGCATGGCGCCATAGGTTCATATGTGTATAACAGGCTAACAAGGTACAGCACTAAAAGTGCATGGCTCCATAGGTTCATGCATGTATAACAGGATAACAAGGTACATCACTATAGGTCCATAGCCCCATAGGTTCATATGTGTATAACAGAAACAAGGTACAGCACTATAAGTGCATGGCTCCATAGGTTCTTATGTATATCTCAGGTTAACAAGGTACTGCACTATAGGTGCATGGATCCATAGGTTCATATGTGTATAACAGGATAACAAGGTAAAGCACTATAGGTGAATAGCTCCACAAGTTCATATGTGTATAACAGTCTAACAAAGTACATCACTATAGGTACATGTCTGCATAGGTCATATGTATATAACAGGATAATAAGGTACATCACTATAGGTGCATGTCTCCATAGGTTCATACGTATGTAACAGGAGAACAAGGTACAACACTATAGGTGCATGGCTCCCAAAGTTCATATGTGTATAACAGGCTAACAAGGTACAACACTATAGGTGCATGTCTCCATAGGTTCATATGTGTATAACAGACTAACAAGGTACAACACTATAAGTGCATGGCTCCATAGGTTCATATGTGTATAACAGGATAACAAGCTACAACACTATAGAAGCATGGCTCCCTAGGTTCATATGTGTATAAAAGGAAAACAAGGTACTGCACAATAGGTGCAGGGCTCAAAAGGTTCATATGTGTATAACAGGATAACAAGGTACAGCACTATAAGTGCATGGCTCCATAGGTTCATATGTGTATAACAGGATAACAACGTACAGCACTATAGGTGCATGGCTCCATAGGTTCATATGTATCAGATAATACACAGCACTATAGGTGCATGGCTCCCTAGGTTCATATGTGTATAACAGGATAACAAGGTACAGCACTATAGGTGCATGGCTCCATACATTCATATGTGTATAACAATATAAAAAGGTACAGCACTATAAGTGCATGGTTCGCTAGGTTCATATGTGTATAACAGGATAACAAGGTAAAGCACTATAAGTGCATGGCTCCATAGGTTCATATGTGTATAACAGGATAACAACGTACAGCACTATAAG
>NC_056726.1:1065834978-1065852889 GCF_019279795.1 Protopterus annectens | reverse complement strand
TATTAAAGGAAAGGAAAAATTAGGTAGGCCCAAAATGTGTATAACAGGCTAACAAGGTACATCAATATAGGTGCATGCTCCATAGGTTCATATGTGTATAACAGGATAGCAAGGTGCAGCACTATAGGTGCATGGCTCCAAAGATACATATGTATATAACAGGATAGCAAGGTACAGCACTGTAGGTGCATTGCTCCATAGGTTCATATGTGTATAACAGGCTAGCAAGGTACAGCACTATAAGTGCATGGCACCATAGGTTCATATGTGTATAACAGGATAACAAGGTACAGCACTATAGGTGCATGGCTCCATGGGTTAATATGTGTATCACAGGCTAAACAGGTGCAGCACTATAGGTGCATGGTTCCATAGGTACACATGTATATAACAAGATAACAAGGTACAGCACTATAAGTGCATGGCTCCATAGTTTCATTTGTGTATACTAGGATAACAATGTTCGGCACTATATGTGCATGGCTCCATAGGTTCATATGTGTATAACAGGATAACAAGGTACAGCACTATAGGTGCATGTCTCCATAGTTTCATATGTGTATAACAGACTAATAAGGTTCAACACTATAAGTGCATGGCTCCATAGGTTCATATGTGTATAACAGGATAACAAGGTACTGCACTATAAGCGCATGGCTCCCTAGGTTCATATGTGTATAACAGGATAACAAGGTACAGCACAATAGGTGAATGGCTCCATAGGTTCATATGTGTATAACAGGCTAACAAGGTACAACACTATAGGTGCATGTCTCCATAGGTTTATATGTGTATAACAGACTAACAAGGTACAACACTATAAGTGCATGTCTCCATAGGTTCATATGTGTATAACAGGATAACAAGGTACAGCACTATAAGCGCATGGCTCCCTAGGTTCATATGTGTATAACAGGATAACAAGGTACTGCACTATAGGTGCATGGCTCAATAGGTTCATATGTGTATAACAGGATAACAAGGTACAGCACTATAAGTGCATGGCTCCCTAGGTTCATATGTGTATAATAGTATAACAACGTACAGCACTGTAAGTGCATGGCTCCATAGGTTCATATGTGTATAACAGAATAACAAAGTACAGCACTATAGGTGCATGGCTCCATAGGTTCATATGTGTATATCTGGCTAACAAGGTACAGCACTATAGGTGCATGCCTCCCTAGGTTCATATGTGTATAACAGGATAACAAGGTACAGCACTATAGGTGCATGGCTCCATAGGTTCATATGTGTATAACAGGATAACAAGGTGAAGCACTATAAGTGCATGGCTCCATAGGTTCATATGTGTATAACAGGATAACAACGTACAGCACTATAGGTGCATGGCTCCATAGGTTCATATGTGTATATCAGGCTAACAAGGTACAGCACTATAGGTGCATGGCTCCCTAGTTTCATATGTGTATAACAGGATAACAAGGTACAGCACTATAAGTGCATGGCTCCATAGGTTCATATGTGTATCACAGGATAACAAGGTACAGCACTATAAGTGCATGGCTCCATAGGTTCATATGTGTATCACAGGATAACAAGGTACAGCACTATAAGTACATGGCCCCATAGGTTCACACGTGTATAACAGGATAACAAGGTACAGCACTATAGGTGCATGGCCCCATAGGTTCATATGTGTATAACAGGCTAACAAGGTACAGCACTATAAGTGCATGGCTCCATAGGTTCATATGTGTACAACAGGCTAACAAGGTACAGCACTATAGGTGCATGTCTCCATTGGGTCATATTTGTATAACAGGCTAACAAGGTCCAGCACTATAATTGCATGGCTCTAAAGGTTCATATGTGTATAACAGGATAACAAGGAGCAGCACTATAGGTGCATTGCTCCATAGGTTCATATGTGTATAACAGGATAACAAGGTACAGCACTATAAGTGCATGGCTCCATAGGTTCATATGTGTACAACAGGCTAACAAGGTACAGTACTAAAGGTGTATGTCTCCATAGGTTCATATGTGTATAACAGGCTAACAAGGTGCAGCACTGTAAGTGCATGGATTCATAAGTTCATATGCATATAACAGGAATACAAGGTCCAGCACTATAGGTGCATGGCTCCCTAGGTTCATATGTGTATAACAGGCTAACAAGGTACAGCACTATAAGTGGATGGCTCCATAGGTTCATATGTGTATAACAGGCTAACAAGGTACAGCACTATAAGCACATGGCTCCCTATGTTCATATGGGGTTGGGAGGGTGGCCTAATGGGTAAGGTGCTTGCCTTACAAATGCAAGGTGCAGGGTTTGAGTCTCACAAGTGATAATTGGCTAGGCTTAAAATGGCTCACAAGAACAGTTAGCTTAGCACTAACCTATGAACCTATGAACCTATATTTGTGTATAACAGGATAACAAGGTACAGCACTATAAGTGCATGTCTCCAAAGGTCCATATGTTTATCACAGGCTAACAAGGTACAGCATTATAAGTGCATGGCCCCATAGGTTCACATGTGTATAACAGGATAACAAGGTACAGCACTATAGGTGCATGGCTCCATAGGTTCATATGTGTATAACAGGCTAACAAGGTACAGCACTATAAGTGCATGGCTCTATAGGTTCATATGTGTATAACAGGATAACAAGGTACAGCACTATAGTTGCATGGCTCCATAGGTTCATATGTGTACAACAGGCTAACAAGGTACAGCACTATAGGTGCATGTCTCCATAGGTTCATATGTGTATAACAGGATAACAAGGTACAACACTATAAGTGCATGGCTCCATTGGTTCATATGTGTATAACAGGCTAACTAGGAACAGCGCTAGAGGTGCATGGCTCCATACGTTCATATGTATATAACAGGATAACAAGGTACAGCACTATAGGTGCATGGCTCCATAGGTTCACACGTGCATAACAGGATAACAAGGTACAGCACTATAGGTGCATGGCTCCATAGGTTCATATGTGTATAACAGGATAACAAGGTACAGCACTATAATTGCATGGCTCCATAGGTTCATTTGTGTATACCAGGATAACAAGGTTCAGCACTATAGGTGCATGGCTCCATAGGTTCATATGTGTATAACAGGCTAACAAGGTACAGCACTATAAGTGCATGGCTCCATAGGTTCATATGTGTATAACAGGATAACAAGGTACATCACTATAGGTGCATGGCTCCATAGGTTCATATGTGTATCACAGGCTAACAAGGTGCAGCACTATAGGTGCATGGTTCCATAGGTTCATATGTATATAACAGGATAACAAGATACAGCACTATATGTGCATGGCTCCTTAGGTTCATTTGTGTATACCAGGATAATAAGGTTCAGCACTATAGGTGCATGGCTCCATAGGTTCATATGTGTATAACAGGATAACAAGGTACAGCACTATAGGTGCATGTCTCCATAGTTTCATATGTGTATAACAGACTAATAAGGTTCAACACTATAAGTGCATGGCTCTATAGGTTCATATGTGTATACCAGGATTACAAGGTACTGCACTATAAGCGCATGGCTCCCTAGGTTCATATGTGTATAACAGGATAACAAGGTACAGCACTATAGGTGAATGGCTCCATAGCTTCATAAGTGTATAACAGGCTAACAAGGTACAACACTATAGGTGCATGTCTCCATAGGTTCATATGTGTATAACAGACTAACAAGGTACAACACTATAAGTGCATGGCTCCATAGGTTCATATGTGTATAACAGGATAAGAAGGTTTAGCACTATAAGCGCATGTCTCCCTAGGTTCATATGTGTATAACAGGATAACAAGGTACAGCACTATAAGTGCATGGCTCCCTAGGTTCATATGTGTATAATAGTATAACAACGTACAGCACTGTAAGTGCATGGCTCCATAGGTTCATATGTGTATAACAGAATAACAAAGTACAGCACTATAGGTGCATGGCTCCATAGGTTCATATGTGTATATCTGGCTAACAAGGTACAGCACTATAGGTGCATGGCTCCCTAGGTTCATATGTGTATAACAGGATAACAAGGTACAGCACTATAAGTGCATGGCTCCATAGGTTCATATGTGTATCACAGGATAACAAGGTACAGCACTATAAGTACATGGCCCCATAGGTTCACACGTGTATAACAGGATAACAAGGTACAGCACTATAGGTGCATGGCCCCATAGGTTCATATGTGTATAACAGGCTAACAAGGTACAGCACTATAAGTGCATGGCTCCATAGGTTCATATGTGTACAACAGGCTAACAAGGTACAGCACTATAGGTGCATGTCTCCATTGGGTCATATTTGTATAACAGGCTAACAAGGTCCAGCACTTTAAGTGCATGGCTCTATAGGTTCATATGTGTATAACAGGATAACAAGGAGCAGCACTATAGGTGCATTGCTCCATAGGTTCATATGTGTATAACAGGATAACAAGGTACAGCACTATAAGTGCATGGCTCCATAGGTTCATATGTGTACAACAGGCTAACAAGGTACAGCACTATAAGTGCATGGCTCCATAGGTTCATATGTATATAACAGGATTACAAGGTCCAGCACTATAGGTGCATGGCTCCCTAGGTTCATATGTGTATAACAGGCTAACAAGGTACAGCACTATAGGTGGATGGCTCCATAGGTTCATATGTGTATAACAGGCTAACAAGGTACAACACTATAAGTGCATGGCTCCATAGGTTCATATGTGTATAAAAGGATAACAAGGTACAGCACTATAAGCACATGGCTCCCTATGTTCATATATGTGTATCAAAGGCTAACAAGGTACAGTGCTATAAGTGCATGGCCCCATAGGTTCACACGTGTATAACAGGATAACAAGGTACAGCACTATAAGTGCATGTCTCCATAGGTCCATATGTGTATCACAGGCTAACAAGGTACAGCGCTATAAGTGCATGGCCCCATAGGTTCACACGTGTATAACAGGATAACAAGGTACAGCACTATAGGTGCATGGCTCCATAGGTTCATATGTGTATAACAGGCTAACAAGGTACAGCACTATAAGTGCATGGCTCTATAGGTTCATATGTGTATAACAGGGAAACAAGGTGCATGTCTCCATAGGTTCATATATGTATAACAGGCTAACAAGGTACAACACTGTAAGTGCATGGCTCCATTGGTGTTTTATGTGTATAACAGGCTAACAAGGTACAGCGCTAGAGGTGATTGGCTCCATAGGTTCATATGTATATAACAGGATAACAAGGTGCAGCACTATAGGTGCATGGCTCCATAGGTTCACACGTGCATAACAGGATAACAAGGTACAGCACTATAGGTGCATGGCTCCATAGGTTCATATGCATATAACAGGCTAACAAGGTACAGCACTATAAGTGCATGGCTCCATAGGTTCATATGTGTATAACAGGATAACAAGGTACATCACTATAGGTGCATGGCTCCATAGGTTCATATGTGTATCACAGGCTAACAAGGTGCAGCACTATAGGTGCATGGTTCCATAGGTTCATATGTATATAACAGGATAACAAGGTACAGCACTATAATTGCATGGCTCCATAGGTTCATTTGTGTATACCAGGATAACAAGGTACAGCACTATAGGTGCATAGCTCCATAGAATCATATGTGTATAACATGATAACAAGGTACAGCAATATAGGTGCATGGTTCCATAGGTTCATATGTGTAAAACAGGATAACAAGGTACAGCACTATAGGTGCATGTCTCCATAGGTTCATATGTGTATAACAGATTAACAAGGTACAGCATTATAAGTGCATGGCTCCATAGGTTCATATGTGTATAACTGGATAACAAGGTACAGCACTATAGGTGCATGGCTCCATAGGTTCATATGTGTATAACAGGATAACAAGGTACAGCACTATAGGTGCATGGCTCCATAGGTTCATATGTGTATAACAGGATAACAAGGTACAGCACTATAAGTGCATGTCTCCATAGGCTCATATGTGTATCACAGGCTAAGAAGGTACTGCACTATAGGTGCATTTCTCCATAGGATCATATGTGGATAACAGGCTAACAAGGTACAGAACTGTAGGTGCATGGCTCCATAGGTTCATATGTGTATAACAGGCTAACAAGGTACAGCACTATAGGTGCATGGCTCCCTAAGTTCATATGTGTATATCAGGATAACAAGGTACAGCACTATAAGTGCATGGCTCCATAGGTTCATATGTGTATCACAGGATAAGAAGATACAGCACTATCAGATTCAAGAGAAGTGTCTAGCAGTACAGCCACTATGAGTGCAGAAACTGGCAACAAGAGTGCTCCCCTAGCCTCCAATTTAGCAACTAGGCCAAAAGAAGGGGCATTGCATGCACCGGTTAAGTGGCCTTTGCCGTTTTTTTCCAAATTCAACCATTACAGGAATCAAAGAACACAGAGTCAAGAATGGAAAAGGATGGTAACCACACACACAACAAACCCAGTTAAACATAGACCTACCCCAACTGCAAACCAAACACATAATAACAAAAAGACATACTCGGAGGCTCTAATAAAAAACTTACCAAAACAACACAGGCTCCCAAAGCAGACACCTAACAATCCACCACCTCAAAACATAACAAATGCAACACATACTTCAATAAATCAGTGTGTCAAACAATCACAGTCCTTAAGGCCAAACACTATGCCTGATCCACTAGTGATAGGTGACTCTATAGTCAGACACACTGACATTCCGCTTACCAGGCTGAACAAGGAGAGGCTAACGATGAGCAGCCTATCGGGGTCTAGGATCCGCCACATAACACACGCACTCAGGTCACTTAAAAGCACGTATAGATATGACTCTGTCATTGTCCATGTACCTCCCTGGATGACATGAAAAGAGACATAGAGGAGCTCTCTGATTATGTAGCCCAGGCTGGTATGACCCTGACCTTGAGCAGCATCTTGCCCTCACCAAGAATGATGCCACAATACAAAGACAAGATGATCAGCTTTAATAATTGGCTCAATTACTGGTGTCATTCTAGGGGGATCCAATGTCTGTCTGCTTGGGATGACATGCTGGACAACCACGCTGCTTTGCAAGAGATGGCTTGCACCTGTCACCACTGGGCTTCCGGATATTGGCTAAGGCTCTTGCCACCCCCATAGTGCCTTTTTTAGGCAAGGCTCAAAAGAGGAACCCACCTCCTTAGAAAACAAAAATGGAAAAAATTAAGGGTAATGCTCAACGCCAGAATTCTAACTCTTAAGATGTAGGCTCTCGAAGCACTCCTCAGAATGGAGAACATCGATGTCTGTGCAGTAACTGAAACCTGGTTCAAGGCTCCTGGGAGCACCCCAGTGCTACCAGGCTGTACCTCGTATCATTCTTTCTGGCCCAAAAACCCGGACCAAACCACAAAAGGAGGGAGAGTGTCCATATTCATCAAGGATACCCAAACCTCCAGGTAAGTGGCAACACATGAAGCATTGGTGACCATCCAGGTGCAACTAACCATAGGCAAAACTGCTATACAACTGTTTGCATGTTACAGACCACCCTCCCAATCTCAAGAACCCCATTCAGCCTTCCTGAAGACATTGGAAGATATGAATGTCTCAACAAATACCATCATATTGGGAGACTTCAACTACCCTAACATAGACTGGGTGCACTATTCTAGCCCTAACGCCCTATCCCAAAGGTTCCTGGAATTCATAAACTCAAATGCAATGGAACAGCTAGTCACCTCTCCCACAAAGGGAGATACTATACTGGACCTGATCATCACTAACATGGGGACAAAATGATCCACACCGGAAGTATACCCTTCACTAGTGAGATCTGACCACAAACTAATCACCCTGGATATACATATCCCACCTCCACTCCCAGCACAAATGACTGCAGTGAAAAACTTCTCAAAAGCCGACTTTACACTTCTTAAGACTGAGTTGGTTTCCTTTAAGCCCACTGGGCCAGTGGAAACCACAATCCACAATGCTGAATCCTTCACAAATGCTTTCTGCAGACATCTCCAAGAATGCATGGATCATGCAATCCCAAATAAAACCAAGACCCTCTCCACCAAGGGAAAGCATCCTGTCTGGTGGACCCCAGCTATAAACAAACTGTATAACAAAAGAAAGAAGCTACTGCAAGACAGAGCAAAATCTCACAAAGGGAAGGCATCTCTGATCAGCACTAGTAAAAAGCTACGTTCTCTCATAAAAACATCCAAGGCCAACTTTGAGAGAAAAATCGCCAAGGACACTAGAGATAACCACAAGGCCTTCTTCAGTTATGTTAGAAACCTGGGCAGAAGCCCTCAGATATGCTCAGAGTTAGTACACAACGACAAAAAATTCACTGAACCCACAGATATTGCCAACATTCTGGCAGACAGGTTCAGTGCAAATTTCTCTCCACCCTCTCCCCCAAAAGAAGAAATACTTATCCCAGCTGAATGTAACCTCACTGTCATCTCAGATGTCCAGGTGAGAGCCGCCCTCAGCAAAGCAAAAAACACAGCATCAATGGGACCTGATGGTATTCCCGGTTGCATGCAACGTGAACTCCAAGAGGAGCTAAACCCACATATAAAAATGCTATTTAACCTTAGCCTTACTACAGGATATGTACCTGAACACTGGCGTACAGCAACAGTGGTCCCACTCCACAAAGGAGGCACCTCTACAGACCCTGGGAACTACCACCCCATAAGCTTAATCAGCCTGGTCTGCAAAGCTATGGAAAGAATCATTATGGAACTCATAAACAGCAACATTGGGGACCTACAGACACTTGATCCCACCTAGTTTAGCTTTGTGAAGGGCAGATCCTGACTTTTGAACCTGATTGACTTTTTCAAAACAGTCACTATAGCCACTGATGAGGGCAAAGCAGTCCATACAGCTTACCTGGACTTGGCTAAGGCCTTTGACACAATACCCCACTCAGGCATCATAGACAAGCTCAACAGCTTAAATGTAAATCCATATGTCACAAGATGGGTTGCAAACTGGCTAAAGAACAGAACTCATAAAGTCAAAATTGCAGGAGCCATGTCAGACTCAAAGCCAGTCACAAGTGGTGTCCCACGGGGCTCTGTCCTAGGACCCCTCTTGTTTGGCATTTACTTCTCAGATGTGAAAGCAAACATGGGAGGGTTGTGACTGACAAATTTCTCAGATGACTGCAAACTAAGCGCCATAGTCAATACACCAGCTGACACACACATCCTACAGAAAGGCCTCACTGAAATGGACAACTGGTGCCAGAATCCTGGCCTAAAACTGAATGCCAAGAAATGTATAGTCATCTCCTTTGGGAAAAACAAAGTACCCACAAATTATCACATAGACAGTAACCCACTGAGTATGGAAAAAGTAATCAGAGACCTGGGGACCCAAGTCGATAGTGACCTCTCATTTGACACCCACGTTGCCAAAGTGGTTAGAAAGACTTTCTACCTTGCCCACCTTATCATGAAGGGTTTCACATCCAGATCAAAGGAGGTCATTGTACCCCTATACTCCTCCCTTATCAGGCCCATGATTGAGTACAATGCCGCATTTGGTATGTACCTCACCCGGCACTTACAACAGCTGGAGAGACCCCAGAAGTACCTCACCAAGAGGATCAAGGGTCTACAACATATGTCATATGCTGCCAGACTAAAGAAACTCCAGCTCTATTCAGTAGCATACCGCCTGCTCAGAGGTGATCTGTGCCTGACGTACAAGGCCATGGTCAATCAGGAATTGATGGACATGCTCCACCTCAAAAAATCCAAATCCATCAGAACCACGAGAGCTAAAGATTTAAACCTCAGCACAAACATGAATAGGACATGCTGGAGGGACAGATTCATAACTCAGAGGCTTCCCACACTGTGGAACAGAATCCCAGTTCATGTTAGGCAGAGCCCCTCACTGACTCTCTTCAAGAGAAATCTTGACGAGTGGATGAGAGATTGTAGATTTACCCCAGGGGTCATCCCTGTGTCACTACTAGACAGAGGCACAGTAAACTAATTCTATTAAGTAAAGTGGTCTTCAATGTGTCACTACTAGACAGAGGCACAGTATTCTAACTCTATTCTGTACACTTTAGTACCACTACAAGGGGTGGCTAAAGCCACATCACTATGGCTAGGCATATAAATTCCCCAGGGCAGATTGCCTAGTACTAAACTAGGAAACTATAAAACTGGATCTGATTCAAGCTTAGTAGTGAATCTTTCTAATAAGAATTTAAGCCCTGATATGATTTCCTTGTTAGACAAGGTCCTGAGTTTTATTCCAGCCTTACCGTCTGATATTAGTGAATTTGTGCTGGATATCAGAATGTTTTGCAGGAACCTTGCATTAAAATGTATTTTTGGGCAAGCTAATGACAGTAGACAGCTACCTTATACAAAATTGAGAAGCTTTATTCCCCCTAATCCTCCACCAGTGGAGATGTTCTTACGATTATGTGAAGATGAAATCTTCAAGCTAAGGGGTAATACAACCGAAGGACAAGGACGTTTCTTCAATTTAACCACTAATGAGAATGAGATGCTGAAGCAGCTAAAGAAGGCAGATAGTTTGGTCATCAAGCCTGCTGATAAGGGAGGATGTATAGTGGTGATGGAAGCCATATGGTACAAGAATATAAAATGCTCTCTATGTTGGATGATGAAAGAACATACAAGAGATTAAGTTACAGTGAAGTCACGACTAAGGTAGATCATTTTTGTAGCCACCTATATGACATTGATAGACACTAATATCTCACAAGAACTATATGAGTTCTTTGATTGCCCTAAATCTATGTTTCCATACATCAGCAGACTCAGACCACAAGAGGAGGCAATGTCCACAATCGCACAGAGTTAAGGGAAACATGCTGGATAATTAATTTAAGAGTGAACTGATCACCAGGCTTGAATACTATTGTGCCTTTAAAACCTGCACTTAAGAATAGAAGGAATATGATTAGCAAGTTTACTTGAATGTTGTTTCATTCATAAAATGTATTCACATCTATATACTCTCTCATAGCAAAGAGAAGCACTGCTCCTTTAATTACCATGAAGGAAATTATACCTCTCTGCTAGCTGGACTCCTTTTGGTTTGCTACAAGGGTGTGTCCCAGAATTAAATGATGAATGGCTGTGATGCCTTATAAATACAAAAGCTGAACAGTCCTTTTTATACGATATGAGGAAGGCTTATTTGCCGAAAGCACTTATCGGAAGACTGAGGACTGCTTGTTTTATGCTATATTCTTTTTCTTTTTATTAAAGATTTGATTTTATTATCAAGTTTTACTGCTGTGGTGCACATCAGGACTTTTTCAGCACGAATTACCACATAGGTGGCAGCCCCCTTAATACAGAAGAGGAAATAAGATATCTGGGGACCCAGGTAGATAGTAATCTCTCCTTTGACATTCATATTGCCAAAGTAGTCAGGAAATCCTTCTATGTGGCCCATCTAATTACTAAAGGGTTTGCATCTAGAAATAAAAAGGTTATAGTGCCCCTCTACTTGTCACTCATTAGATGCATCATAGAGTACAATGCCCCCATTTGGGATGTACCTCACAAGACACTTCTAACAGCTGGAAAGACCACAAAAGTACCTCACCAAGAGGATTACTGTCCTCAAACATATGTCCTATGCAGCCCGACTGAAAAAACTCCGTTTGTACTCAATGGCATATCGCTTACTCAGAGGTGATCTCTGCCTGACTTACAAAGCGATGTCCAACTCAGAATTGGTGGACACGCTCCAGCTAAAGAAATGCAAGTCACTGTGAGCCACACACTCTAGTGAGCTAAACCTCACCACAATAATATATAGAACATGCTGGAGGGATAGATTCCTGTCACAGAGACTCCCCATGCTTTTGAACATAATTCCAAACTACATTAGGCAGAGCCACTCACTAACACTCTTCAAGAGAAACCTTGATGATGGGTAACAGAAAGTAACAGAAAATACACCCCTGGGATCACTTCATTGGCTCTGCTTGACAGAGGATCGGTTAGTTAATCAATGGGGGTGGCGAAAGCCGTGGCCTAATGGTTAAGGTGTTTGCCTTACAAACACAGGGTACAGGGTTTGAATCTCACAGGGGATAACTGGCTAGGCTTAAAATGGCTCGCAAGGGCAGTTAGCCTATTACTAGCCTATGAACCTATGAACCTATAAACACTCTGGCTAGGCTTATAGATGCCCTTGGGCAGATGCCTAGTACCTACCTATGAACCTATGTTGTCAGTGTGTAGAACTGGTGAGACATGTGTTAGTCCTGTCATGGGTATGCAGGAGGTACACAGTGGGCACTGACACCTCCATGTATGCAACCATACACATCCCCTCCAAAGCATTTAGAAGACAGACTACACATGTACGGTCATGACATGGACTCCATAGAACATGTAATCTACACTGTGTATTGGTGTAAAGTGGAACCTGTGTGGCTGCTACAGTTGTATGATATGCCTGTGTAGCGACATGGCAAGGGTACCATTGCACACAATGATAGGTGTGATGGCTGCCACATTCAGTATACTAGTGACAGTCTGGGATGTACATCCCAAACCTGTCAATATTGGTTGTACAAGAGTGAATGTATCCCCACATCTTTCTGATTAGTGACAGTCAAAGACAACATTAATGTCTGTGTCCATAACTCCATGAGTAATTGCTTTACTGTGTGTGGTGTGCAGACATTACAATATTTTGCAAGGGTGGATGAAGCCCCACAAAATAGTATTGTGCAGTATTTGGCATTTAGTCATTGTCAGTGGATCAGATGACAGCTGACTGTGTCTTAGGCCATACTGGATAACTATTGGTTCTGTGTGGGATTTTGTGACAGCACCTGATATGCACTCACCTGCAGGTGTACTCCATCAGAGGCCAGTGACAGAGGCTGTGACTGCAGATAGGGAATAAATAGAAGGGGTATACCAATAATAAACTCCACTAGTGACTGGAATCATTGCAGCGTAGATCTTCCACTGCTATGTTCCCTGAGTATGACTTTCAGACACTTGCTTACCACCAGCTGACATAACACACTGTGCATGATGTACAGTTTCCAGAATGGTCTGCTGGCCTAATATTGTCATACTCATTGTCAGGCCATTGTTGGTGGACTGATACCTATGTCCAACAGCCATTGCATAGTGTAACAGTCAATGGGCTCCACCAGTTACAATTGGTAGGCATGGTCTGGCCTTCTGCAAAGGTAACAATGTGTGGTCCACTGGCAATAGGTGTAGACAGTGGTAGTGCTCATATCCATGCTAACCCCTATCATGGCATTTTGGGTGACAGGAAATAGAGATCTGGGGGCACTGCTCTGCACTTCATAGGTTCATAGGTTGGTACCAGGCTATCAGCCCTAGGGCCTATACAAGCCTAGCCATAACAATTCCCTGACTATTTCTTCCCAGAATATTTACTTCCCTGGTCCCCTGTCTAGCAGGGTGGCTGATGTGATTCCCAGAGTGAATTTCCTATCTCCCATCCAATCATCAAGGTTCCTTTTGCTGAGGGCCAAAGAGGCGCTCAGCTTGACATGTATGGGCAGTCTATTCCAGAGTATGGGGAGTCTCTGGGTCAGGAACCTATCCCTTCAGCATTTTTTGTTCATTGTCATGATGAGGGTTTAGATCCCTAGAGCGTGTGGCTCTGAGGAATTGGGATTTCTTTAAGCGTAGAATGTCCAACAGCACTGGGTTTGACATGGCCGTGTATGTTAAGCAGAGATCACCTCTGAGTAGGTGATATGCAACAGAGTATAGCTGTAATTTTTTTATATGATCAGCCTAGGTCATCTGCTTTAGGCCTTTAATTCTTTTAGGAAGGTATTTCTGTGGCCTTTCTAATTGTTGCAGATGTCCTGTGAGGTACATGCCAAATGGGATGTTGTACTTTATAATGGGTCTAATGAGTGATGAGTACAGTAGGACAATGACCTCCTTTTTTCTGGGTGAAAAGCCCTTAGTGATGAGGTGTGCCACATTGAAGAATTTCCTGACTGTTGTGGCTATGTGGTTGTCAAAGGTGAGACCACTGTCCACCTGTGTCCCTAGGTCCCTTATCAAACTTTCGGTGTTTAGTGTACTGCCACTTATGTGGTAATTTATGGGTGCATGTTTTTTTCCCAAAGGGGATAACTATACCTTTCTTGGCATTGAGCTTGAGTCCATGGCTCTGGCACCAAGCATCTCTTTCTGTAAGGTCCTTTTGTAGAATGGGTGTGATTAAGTTTGTCACTTCTGACTTGAGTAGCATGAAGTTGGCTTTGGAGAAGTTTTTTTGAAGGTACCCTATTCGGGGGTGGGGTGGGATGTGGACATCTAGGGTGATTAGCTTAAGGTCAGACCTGACCAATGACGGGGTGACCACTGGTGTGGAATATCGATCTTCCATGTTGGTAATGACCAGGTCTAGGATATTTGAGCCCCTGGTGGGAATATAGATTAGTTGATCCAGGGCATTGGAATTTATGAATTCCAAGAACCATTGGGAAAAGGTATTGGTACCTATGCAGTTTTCCCAATTAATAGCAGGCTAGTTGAAATCACTCAGTATTATGGTGTATGGTTGTATCTTAATATTTTCTAGTATGTTTAGAAAGGTGTAGTGAGAAACTTGGGACAAGGTGGGGGATCTGTATCAAGCTACAATTTGGATTGCAGTCTTGCCTAGTGTTAGTTGCACCTGTAGAATTTCAGATGCATTGTGTTGGACAACTAGCCTGGAGGTGTGAATATCTTTGGTGAATATGGACACTCCTTCACCTTTAGAGCTTTGGTCCTGGTTTGGTAGCCGAAAAGTGTGGTAAGAGTTGTAGCCTGGTATTGTAGGATTGCTCTCTGGAGCCTTGAAGCAGGTCTCAGTTACTGCACAGATATCGATGTTCTCCATTTTTAGGAGTGCCTCGAGAGAGTGCATTTTGAGGTATAGATTTCTAGCACTGAGTAGCATTACCTTCAGATTTTGCATGCTTATATCTGTTACATTGGTGGTTTTGTCTTTTGAACCTTGCCTAAAAAAAGCACAATAGTGGTGGCAACAGCCTTCTCAAGTAACCTGAATGCCAGGGGTGACAGGTGCAGACAATCTCTGGCAAAGCATAGTGGTTTGTCAATCATGTTGTCTCAAGCAGGCAGATACTGGATCCCCTTTGAATGACATCAGAAACTTAGCCAATTGTTGAAGTCAGTAATTTTGTCCTAATAATGTGTTATCATTCTGGGTGAAAGCACAATGCTGCTCAGGGCTAGAGTCATATCTGCCTGGACAACATGATCCAAGAGCTCTTCCATGTCTCTTTTCATGTAGTCCAGAGAGGTATGTCTCAAGTCATTCACTCCAACATGGACAATGACAGAGTCGTATTTGTACTTGTGGAGTGACATGAGTGCATGCGTTATGTGGCAGATCCTGGCACCTGACAGGAAGCTGACAGTAATTTTCTCATTGTTCAGGCTGGTGAGTGGGACATCAGTGTGCCTAACTACAGAGTCACCTATGGCTAAAGTGTGAGGTATATTGTCTTGCATTAGGGGCTGTAGTTTTGTGGCACACAGGTGTTTTGATCTATATGTCACATTGGTTGTGATTGGTATTTGCATTCCAGCTAAGGAGGTCATTGTTGCTTGGGCAGGTTTATGTTAAGTGCGTCTGAATAAGTGGGTTAAGTGGTACTATGTGTGGATGTTGGATGCAAAGAGGCTAGTTGACACATGTGCCAGCATGTTGCAAGAAGAGAGTCATGCAAGGTGTCTGTACAGAGCACAGGGAAGTGTAATATGCAGACAATGTGTTATTTAGTCATGCTGCAGCTCACTGTGTAATATGTACACACTGTGTTACTTAGTCAAGCTGCGTCTCATTATATAATATGTACAAACTGTGTTACTTAGCCATGCTGTTGAAAACTATGTAATATATATATATATATATATATACACTGTGTTGCTTAGACATGTTGGGCTCAGTGTGTAATATGTACACAATGTGTTACTTAGTCATGCTGTGGCTCACTGTGTAATATGCACACACTGGGTTGTTTAATCATGCTGAGTCTCAATTTGTAATATGTACACACTGTGTTACTTAGTCATGCTGAAGCTCACTGTGTAATATGTACACGCTGTGTTACTTAGTCATGCTGTTGCTCACTGTTTAATATGTACACACTGTGTTACTTAGTCATGCTGAGACTCACTGTGTAATATGTGCACACTGTGTTTAGTCATGCTGAGGCTCACTGTGTAATCTGCCCACACTTTGTTACTTAGTCATGCTGAGGCTCACTGTGTAATACATACACACTGTATTACTTAGTCAAGCTGAGGCTCACTGTGTAATATGCACACACTGTGTGTTTTAATCATGATGTGGCTCACTTTGTAATACGTACACACTGTGTTACTTATTCATGCTGAGGCTCACTATGTAAGATGTCTACACTGTGTTACTTTTTCATGCTGTGGATCACTGTGTAATGTGTAGACACTTTGTTACTTAGTCATGCTGTGGCTAAAAGGGTAGTATGTACAATCAGTGTTACTTAGTCATGCTGTGGTTCAATGTGTAATATGTACACACTGTGTTACTTAGTCATGCTGCGGCCCACTGTGTAATATGTACACACTGTGTTAGCCATGCTGTGGCTCACTGTGTAATATGTACACACTGTGTTGCTTAGCCATGCTCTGTCTCACTGTAATATGTACACACTGTGATACTTAGTCATGCTGCGGCTCACTGTGTAATATGTACACACTGTGTTGTTGAGTCATGGTGTGGCTCACTGTGTAATATGTACACACTGTTATGTTTTGTCATGCTGCTGCTCACTGTGTAATATGTACTGACTGTGTTACTTAGTCATGCTGTGGCTCACTGTGAAATATGTACACACTGTGTTGCTTAGTCATGCTGTGGTTTGCTATGTAATATGTATACACTGTTCCTTAGTCATGCTATGCCTCACTGTGTAATTTGTACACATTGAGTTGCGTAGTCATGCTGAGGCTCACTGTGTAGTATGTACACACTGTGTTACTTAGTCATGCTGAGGGTCACTGCATAATATGCACACACTGTGTTACTTAGTCATGCTGCTGCTCACTGTGTAATATGTACACACTGTGTTACTTAGTCATGCTGCGGCTCACTGTGTAATATGTACATACTGTCTTACTTAATCGTGCTGAGGGTCCCTGCGTAATATGTATACAATGTGTTACTTAGACATGCTGTGGCTCACTTTGTAATATGTACACACTGTGTTTGCCATGCTGAGGCTCACTGTGTAATATGTACACACTGTGTGACTTAGTCATGCTGAAGCTCACTGTGTAATAAGTACACACTGTGCTACTTAGTCATGCTGTGGTTCCCTGTGTAACATGTACACACTGTGTTAGTCATGCTGAAGTTCACTGTATAAAAAGTACGCACTATGTTACGCAGTCATGCTTTGGCTCACTGTGTAATATGTACACACTGTGTTACTTAGTCATGCTGTGACTCGCTGTGTAATATGTGCATACTGTGTTACTTAGTAATGCTGTGGCTCACTGTGTAATATGTACACACTGTGTTACTTAGTCATGCTGAGACTCACTGTGTAATTTGAAAACACGGCATTACTTAGTCATGCCATGGCTTACTGTGTAACAAGTACACACTGTGCTAGTCATGCTGAGTCTCACTGTGTAATATGTACACACTCTGTTATGCTGAGGCTCACTGTGTAATAGATACACAGTGTGTTAGTCATGCTGAAGCTCACTGTGTAATAAGTACACAATGTGTTACTTAGCCATGATGTAGCTCACTGTGCAATGTATACACCCTGTGTTAATTAGTCATGCTTAGGTTCACTGTGTAATATGTACACACTGTGTTTTCTTA